>NC_056741.1:800675747-800903247 GCF_019279795.1 Protopterus annectens
AATTTAAAGATGCCTCTAATTTGAGCCCACTATTTTGCTCTTTCCTTTCTAAAACTAGATTTTACTTTTTAAGAAAAGGTAATGGATTACATTTAGTAAATACTGATAATTATCAGTAAATGCCAGTAATTGTAACAGTTACAAACTTCTTTTACTTCAGAAAATACATGGTATTCCATGTCTCCCTTTTTCTTTCAAGTTCCTTAGTTAATAGTATGAATATATAAACAGTTTCCCTAATTTGGAATATTTTTCCCTAATTATGTAGTGTGTTGTCCCTATTTCTGGAGTTTAAAGGTAAAAGATTAAAAGCAATGCTTTCAGTGATTTAAATTTTGCCTTTTTGTATTTCAGTCTTTTGCCTTTTCTAGCCTTTGCTGCTCAGCATTCCCAGGCAATTGTTTTTATGTTCAGGATTTTGACACGGTACCACCATTTTCCTATTGCAAGGCATTAACATTAATTGAAACAAGTGCAGCCCCACAAATGATTGAAAGACTTATTTGCAGTCGGCGCACTGAATTGCTGCCCCTGCTTGCTGCTCTTCTGATCCTCTACTTACATTACTTTTCTGCTGTTCTTAACAGCAGATACCAATGTCTGTCACACCTTTGGAAGTTGGGTCCTCTTTCTCTCATTGTCTTTATGACCTTGTTCAGGCATCAGCAATTTCTTTCATATAGTTCTACAAGTCCTGCTCCAGTACACTAGTATAATTATAATTTCTGGTTTCCAATATCCAGTCCTTTTTCATTTTCTCTTTAACCTTCTCTAGACCTCAGCAGTTTCTTTCATGTAGTTCTAGGAGTTCTGCTCCCTTTAATCTAGTACAGCTATCATTACTGGTTTCTGTTACCCTGGCATGATACCATACTCCAATACTTACAATACTATCTTTCTTATCAGGAAGGAAGTGCATAAAAATTAACTTCAAAAATATTTTAGGTCCCCGGTCCTTTCTTATGTAGATCCTTATACAAACATCTGCATTCTTTTTCTGTCAGAACTATACCTCTCAACTGTTCAGATTTTTGCAGAATGCCCATGTTTTGGCTGATATTTTTGGTCTATTCATTACTCTAGCACATTGCTAAGTTTAAAAGAGCAATATTTAAACTCTGTCCCTAGTTTTTGGGCAGTTGTCTACCCATTATGTTGGGCTTTTTCCACATTTTTTTTCACTAAGAGGCTGACGGCTATGGTCAGAATCCTGGCTACGTTTGAAAAGACTGTGACCTATGTATCTTTACTTGGAGCACAATTCGGTGTATGGTACAGTATGCATGCCAACAGAGAGTATTTATTTTTCTCTCAACAATGTGTGATCTAGAATATAAGAATGATAGTTTGACAGATCGAAATCCTGGTTGTAAGGCAGCCAGCCATTGGCTGTTGAAGCATTGTGGCAGGTGATGTCAGTGGAATCTGTGCTGTTAATCATATGACCACAATATTACCAGGGGACTGGATCCAGCTTCTAAAGCAGTCTACTCAATGAGAAGAATGTTTATTTAATTTTATATTAATGACACTGGCTGCAACCTGAAGGACAGCTCAGGCAAGGGATCAGTTAGGGTGGGGAGGGGGTGATAACTTTCACTGCAATGAGTGCGGAAGAGGATAGATACATAATACTGCTCATCTGGGAGTGCCATAACATGATGCTGAAAAAATTATTTAAAATCTGTGGTAGTCACTTCTTTCTTTTTGTTTTTCTTATTAAACTATATTCTTCTATCAAAATCTGGTTCAGTGATTTGATCAGTTGCATGAGCTTCCAACCAAATGCTGACCCTGCCTCTCAAGTAAAACAGATTTCTGGAGTGGTGGGATGGGGAATCTCTAACCATATCTGAACACATCCAGTATTCCTGAATTTGGCTAACAAGCCTCACTGGGTATAACATTTCAATGATCACATACTGATACCAGAAGCACCACGGTCGAGTACAGATGTGTACTGTGCTTTGGAAATATTTGTATAGTGACCCTTTGTCATTTCAAGTCCCCCAGTAATACTGGCAGGTCTAAAATCCCTTTCATCAAGCCTTTCATAAATATAATTGTGTCTAGCAGATCTGTGGCATGTAAAGAAGAAGCTTTGCTACAATCTACTTAACTTTATTTTGATTTGTGACCCAAGGTCTGGAGGAGCTGACCTGGGCTGGGAAAGGAATAATAAGGCTATGCTTGCCAGCTTATCTCCGTCAGGGGGATGGGTTGTAGGGTTTGCTAGGAGTATATCCTTAGCAGCAACATAGGTGGAAATACCACCCAATAACATGGTAGAGGTTATATTAAAAGGATCATAACACTACATGGAGGGATTGTTCCTTTAGTAACCCACTGCATGCTCACCTGGGATATGTCACATAGCACAACATGAGGTGGGGATTAGAACATGGCTAGAGATGTCAAAATTCCCTGAACAGCAATCATAATGAATGGATATCCTCCACTGACTCTCCATCTCCCTAAAGATATATATAGCTAACCCGCTACACTAAATGGGAGTCCTGGTAGTCTTAACATCCTAGAGGGAGATTCAGATATAGTAAGAGGAGGAGTTACAGGATGGTGGATGAGAGATTCAGGCATGGTAAGAGGAGGAGTTACAGGATGGTGGATGGGAGATTCAGGCATGGTAAGAGGAGGAGTTACAGGATGGTGGATGGGAGATTCAGGCATGGTAAGAGGAGGAGTTACAGGATGGTGGATGGGAGATTCAGGCATGGTAAGAGGAGGAGTTACAGGATGGTGGATGGGAGATTCAGGCATGGTAAGAGGAGGAGTTACAGGATGGTGGATGGGAGATTCAGGCATGGTAAGAGGAGGAGTTACAGGATGGTGGATGGGAGATTCAGGCATGGTAAGAGGAGGAGTTACAGGATGGTGGATGGGAGATTCAGGCATGGTAAGAGGAGGAGTTACAGGATGGTGGATGGGAGATTCAGGCATGGTAAGAGGAGGAGTTACAGGATGGTGGATGGGAGATTCAGGCATGGTAAGAGGAGGAGTTACAGGATGGTGGATGGGAGATTCAGGCATGGTAAGAGGAGGAGTTACAGGATGGTGGATGGGAGATTCAGGCATGATACGAGGAGGAGTTACAGGATGGTGGATGAGAGATTCAGGCATGGTAAGAGGAGGAGTTACAGGATGGTGGATGAGAGATTCAGGCATGGCAAGAGGAGGAGTTACAGGATGGTGGATGGGAGATTCAGGCATGGTACGAGGAGGAGTTACAGGATGGTGGATGAGAGATTCAGGCATGGTAAGAGGAGGAGTTACAGGATGGTGGAGGAGAGATTCAGGCATGGTAAGAGGAGGAGTTACATGATGGTGGATGGGAGATTCAGGCATGGTAAGAGGAGGAGTTACAGGATGGTGGATGAGAGATTCAGGCATGGCAAGAGGAGGAGTTACAGGATGGTGGATGGGAGATTCAGGCATGGTACGAGGAGGAGTTACAGGATGGTGGATGAGAGATTCAGGCATGGTAAGAGGAGGAGTTACAGGATGGTGGAGGAGAGATTCAGGCATGGTAAGAGGAGGAGTTACAGGATGGTGGATGGGAGATTCAGGCATGGTAAGAGGAGGAGTTACAGGATGGTGGAGGAGAGATTCAGGCATGGTACGAGGAGGAGTTACAGGATGGTGGATGGGAGATTCAGGCATGGTAAGAGGAGGAGTTACAGGATGGTGGATGGGAGATTCAGGCATGGTAAGAGGAGGAGTTACAGGATGGTGGATGGGAGATTCAGGCATGGTAAGAGGAGGAGTTACAGGATGGTGGATGGGAGATCCAGGCATGGTACGAGGAGGAGTTACAGGATGGTGGATGGGAGATTCAGGCATCGTACGAGGAGGAGTTACAGGATGGTGGATGGGAGATTCAGGCATGGTAAGAGGAGGCGTTACAGGATGGTGGATGGGAGATTCAGGCATGGTAAGAGGAGGAGTTACAGGATGGTGGATGGGAGATTCAGGCATGGTAAGAGGAGGAGTTACAGGATGGTGGCTGCACCAACAGCAGCATGCTGTCACAGAGTTCTGACAATGATAACCTGCTAAATGACTGAAAAAAATATATGTAATCCTGTTTGCTCATTGTCCCTTACAGAATTTTATGCACTTGTATTTATTTTGTTTCACTTTTTAGGATCCTTTAGACTCTGTGACAGTTTCCTTTTTATGTAATGGAGTTTTTAGCTTCCAGTCATGTAAGTATTAAGCAACCTTTCACTATGTTGCCTATTAACATGCCTCCTTAGGGCTATTCTTTTAATAGCACAGCTGCCAATAAGCACGCTGACCATCTGTTAATAAGCTACTGTAGCCAGTAATATTGTTTCATCTTTATGTCCTTACTATCCATTGTCCCCTAGTTATGATAGTGCTGGGACAACTTCTAATAAGTACCAGTTCTAGTACCTTCTTTTCTGTTACTGAAAGCCATTCTGCCACTGTCAGCAGTTGCCTCATCCATTTTGCACCTCTGCCTAAGTCTACTATGGCTGTACCTCCTTGTTTTAGTCTGTGATCAGAGTGCATGTTTCAAATAATCACACTGATGCTGTTTACTTTGTTAAGAACCTGGGTAAAGCCTGGTTATTTGAGAAGCTTTTCTTCTTTCCATACTTGCCCCATGATGTCACTGGTAACATGCAATAATTTCTTAAGACAGTGTAACACCTCCCCTTTCCCATGTGAAGGAAACTTGCAGGCTTTATAAAGCTCTTTTTACATTAATATTCTGACACTTCACAGCCTTCTGGATATGCTTTAAGTAAAAAGTGCAGAATCTGGATCTCTACATCTGCAAACTATGGACCCAATACCACCACAATGTGAATATCGGCATTAAAAATACATTAAGGCAGGCAGTAATGTACAAAACGAGGTTCCTGCTTGAAAATGAGTAAGGTGTTACATGTCACAATAAAACAATACAGTGCATCAGATTTGTTCCAGATATCAGAAGCCTGTTTCAAAGAGTTATCAGCACTGTTTATAACCTCCAGCCAAACCTAATTTCAACTCTGTAGCCTGTCCTGTATGGTTATGAGATACCGTTTTGATATTTCAGAAAAAAATAGTGCTAATTAAATCTTCTAAAGTTATCAGAAGGCTCGGAGAGTTGCTGTGCTTGCTTGTCAAAAGAAATTGCAAACATGCTAATGCGTATTTGGCTTTCTGCATATGTGAGTGAGCATTACTTCCATGCAAATTAAAGCAGTCAGAAATGGTATACTGTCAGTCGAATGGCTGCAAACATCAAACAGTATTAAGCAATGGTGATTACAGCTCGAGGGATAAATGTGCCATTGTACCATTTATTCAGCAGTAATATATTCTTCACAGTCTTTTAGATAAATTATGAACAGAGAAAAGGAAGTCTTCTGAAAAATTTCAACTGTGTATTATACTGGTTTACTGATTAAATGCAACTGCTCATTAATAAATAAGCTACTACCAACATTTAAAAAAAATCACTTTATTCTGCTATCACTATGCCTATGTGCATGATGGATTAATTCTGCTAACAGATCAATGTAAAATGGAAGCCTGAAAGTGATTATGTCTGAGCACACTGGACTCATCCACAACACTTTTGCTACTATGGTGTTGCAGCGGTACTGATAAAGGTCATGTGATCTGAATTTAGAAGACAACCAAAATTCAGGATGCGGGGCAGTTAAGACATACAGTATGAAGACAGATGCACATGCACACTCTTGGCTGGACTGGTCACAATACAGAAACTTTTATGTGCCTCACTGGTTTGTTTCCGTAAAAATGAAGAGGTACTTGACAGTAGCAAGGTATAGATAGTTCAATCTGAGACTTTTTTTTTTCTGGGGCTTGGTGGACTGATTGAAGGTACAGACTTCCAGAGGAAAATAGAGGTAATTCAAGAATATATTAGATAAGCTTAAAACTATTCAAATAGTGTCAGGGGTAACCCATTGAAAAAAATCATGCCTATAGTTTGCAAAGCAGGCAAGGAAATGATAAACAGAATAAATTCACGTGACATTACCTACATATATGCATACATAAATAATAAAAGTGCTACCTTTTTAGCTCAGTCAAGTTAAATGTACCTCTGACAAATGCAGCAACTGCATTTGCTACAGAAGCACAACAGCATAACATCAAGACGGTATGAAGCAATGGCTTATGATGCATATTTACATAATGAATGCATCTGTGTGCCTTGTAATAAAGCCTTCCTGCAGAGAACATATGCAAAAAAAAAAACAGTCTCTGACTGCAGCAATATGAACGCAGTCTGTATAGCCAGGCCCATGCTCTACAACAGAATTAAGATTTCATTTATAAAACTTCTCTCTTATTAGATCAAATTGAGGTCCAGAAAATGTCCAAACTGACACTAAGCCAAATAAATAAAAAACAAGCAAACAAATTAATAACTAAACAAATACAATTATCTGGGCAAGGCTAATGCCATAAGAGAGGTAAATGATGGGTCTGAGTAAGGTTCCAATTGAAAGATAATATCCAGAGTCATTTCAATGCTCTTCATTTATAGTACATAGAATGAAGAAGACTATGATGTTTATAGCTAGCTGTTATTTGTAGTTGTTGTTAATGAAATTCTTTGTGGTTTAAACCACACATTGCATTGCATTACAGTAAGCAGGTTTTACCTTGATGTATACAACATGAATTCAATATTTTATGATAAGGCTTTTAAGCCCACAAAAACATGTAACACCTTGCTGCATGCATACTGCTATATTATCAGTATGCATGTAAGAAGACATTATCGGTATACATATATAATGCCTTGCTGCATGCACTCTGATAATTAGGAATACAGCATACATAGCAGACATACTTTGTTGTTGGAGGGAGTTGCATTTACAGACCAGAGGTGCCTGGAAGGACAGATGCGCATGTGGGCTGTATTTAATCCTTCACTTCAAGCGTGTAACTGAGTGTGGTATAGTGTACTTTAATGTGCATCACTAATCTTGTGCTTCCCCCTGACAAAAGTGGTTGGTTCTAGCTCAGTTCTCACATCTAAGCCATCCCAAGGTACTGAGGCCACTCTCACAGCTGACAAGTGACAACAAGAACTGAGATCCTTGATCTCAGTGAGCCACTTCTGTGTTCATGGTCCACACCCCCCCCCCCGTGGCAGACTCTTCTGTTTCAATGTCCCTTGCCTTTTTCTTTGTATAGAATGTCATATAAGCAACCTTTCAATGCACCTTTTATAAGGATCCATTACGTCCAATCACAACATTTGTATCCTGTATTAGTGCATGCTAAATCTGATCACACTAATGCCCATGTATGGCAAATTTCCCCAGAAAGTATGTGTTGTGTGTGGAGGTCCTGTGGTAAAAGGTTGCAGTAGCATTTCATACTCTTGACTAGTGAATTTTTCAAGGCATGGTCTCCTTCAGGTAACCATGTCTATACCTGTACACTTATGGGCAAAATCTGTCAGGCAGGTAAGTATGGTATGCTGTTGGGTGCATGCAACTGTAGTCACAGTGTCTCACCCCAAGCACCAGGTTATTAGCTGCAGTTAGTGGCATGCACAGCAGCCCCACTCACTTATATACTATAGCCATGCATCAGCATATGTACCTGAAATGGGTCCATATCATTTTGTTGAAGGTTCCACTAACTTTTCTTCATCGACCCAAAACCACTGAATGTTCAGTTCCACATACATTCACATCCACAAAAGATTTAAGCAGGAAAAGGAAGCAGTCGGCCAACAGCACAAATTTGCCCTTTTCCCCACTGTAGTGCGATCTTGGAGTAGGTATATATAGTTAGGGGGGTATAGGGGGGCATAGCCCCCACTTTGGTGTGTTTGACATACTGTGGAGTGTGTTCCGGTGTAGTGTTGGCCAAGTGCTTTCTTTGCCTGGTGAAATATTTTTTTGATGTGAACATTTGTGGAACTGAATGTTAGGTGGTTTTGGGTTGATGAAGAAAGGTTCGTGGATGTGAACCTTTGAAAAATTGATACAGACCCCCTGAAACACCATACTGCCTGTGGCATGCCCTTCCTATGATTTTTTATGTTCCTAGATTGAACCTCCCCAAGCACCAGGTTATCAGTTGCAGTTAGTGGCATGCACAGTACCCCCACTCACTTATATACTATAGCCATGCATCAGCACATGCCCCTGAAACACCATACTGCCTATGGCATGCCCTTCCTATAACTTTTTATGTTTCTAGATTGAACCTCTGCAAGCAGATAGATAATACAGCACCACAAAAGTGTCATGGGTTCCCAGGTACACAAACACAAATGACATCTGCCTCACATCCCACTGACATCCACTATGTGGTTTGTTGCTACCAGACAGAGGTCCTTCCTTAACTTTGAGAAGCTCCCAGTCTACAGAGGTTTTACTAATTCCTCAATGTTCAAGTTGAACAGTTGCAAGCAGTGTTGTACAAAAAGCCACCTATGTTTATATTATGGCAACAAGAGTCAGTTACAATGGCAGTCAGGCTAATAAAGCAAATCATCACCAGTGCAGTCTGTGCTACCCACTCATGTTGAGACGAGTCATGAGTATTACTGTGAACACAAATCGCGTGATTTGCATGCTCATATATATGGTGTGCATGTACACCCACAGTACCATGGTACAACACTACAACCATGTTGTAACACTGCATTGCAGCACTGTGACCATGACTTAAGGCAGTGGTGCAGAACACAGTTCAGAAATTTATGTCCTTGCACAAGGGCCATCATTTTTGATCCTTGAGTTGAGCTGATTGAGTGCTCATGGCTACTTCATGTTTTTGAAAATGCAGGGCTCAAGCTTGGTGTTCCAGTAAGGGCAGGATTTCCTGTTCTTCCAGTACAGGAATTTCAGGCACTGCTTGCTGGGTAATGAAGATGGGTTACTAAGGAAAGTGGTTACCTGTATGAGCTGCCACAGATGCTGGGTGAGCTACCATAGATGCTGGGCGATGCCACTCTAATCAGCAATGCTGGCATCACTTCAGTGTCCAAAAGCTGATCAGCACTGACTTGCTTCCTCAAACCCCTATCCAGAGGAAGGAAAACTGATACTCGATGCCCATTCCCAAAACAACAACATTATTCTTGTGTAGATAAGGACTGCCTTTAAAATACATACCCCCACTGAATTTCAATATTCTTTTACTTAAAATGAAGTGGCTGGAGCAACTTTACAAGCAATAGAGATCCGATGATATAGGCTTTAATTGTCAGATTTCACCTTTCTTTCATTTGATTCCCATAAAATGACACAAATGCACTTAGGTCATGCTGACCTACAGTTGTGCCCAACCTCACTTAACACCTTTATATAAAGAAATTAAGGAGCACCTAACTTGTTTGTTTCATCTGCACTTAGAAAACATCATTGTCTTACACTGCTTTTGCAATGCACAGCTGTGTAAAAGATTGTGCCCTTGAACTATTTAGGTTTTCAAGAGTAAACCCCAGTCATCAGGCTATTACATCAATATATAGGCAGACAGAGCTCTAGTATACCTACAACAGGGAGAAAATGAAGCAGACAGAAAGCAAAGCAATTATAAAAAAGTCTGCATGAAATTCTATAGACATGAAAAAAAATATGTACATTATGTCTGGAGTCTGGTATTAGTGAAAGCAGACCCCTCCACACACACACACACACACACACACACACACACACACACACACACACACACACACACACACACACACACACAACATACGCTCGTATATGCACATGCGTGCATGCACACATGAGCACACATACTCCTACACACACTCTCACACACACCTTTTGCAGTGATGGAAAAAGCAAAACTGAGACTGCAATATGGTAAAATGCATGGCAAGGAATGAAAATGTGAACAGAAGCAGAATAAGCCATGGAGGAGGAAGAAAGAGAATGCACATCTGTGCTACAGCTGGCTGGAAACTGCAGGCTCTTGTGTGAATATAGGAGCACTTAACCTCAAGCTTTTGACTTTTTCATCAGCCAGTCTTCTCTGTAAATCAAACCCATAAACTAATCAGCCACAAAGAAGTAGCAAATGTTACTTGAAAAGTTAACCGCGCAGGCTGCTTGTTGCTAATACTTCCTGGTGCTGTTAGACACAGCAAACATATGCAAGCCACAGAATTACATCTGTGTTGGCTTCAGGTAAGAAGGCAGCAAAAGGAAGAAACTTGTGGCTTCTGTGAGAGCTCATGAGACAAAGGGACTCAACGAGTTAAGAACTACAATACCACACTGTTTTAGATAGAAAGTAGCTTCATTCAACATCTTTATCCCTCAGCAGAAGGATCCAGCCCCAGATTAGCAAGAAAAGAAACAGAAGCACTCTGTAAGCAGTGCATCTCTTTCCATGTGTATAGTAGGACAAAGATGCTGTAAAAGAGCCATTCCAAGATGGAACCATTTACGCATTATTTGGCACAGAGGCTTGACAGATTTATGGAAGCAACAAAGCCTGTCTTCTGGAGCACAACTTATAAATACATATATTTTTAAAGTTTTTGATATTACACTGGAAAAGTTAGCAGGTTTCGCATGGGTTTAAAGCAATACTCGTCCTTAAAATAAGAAACTTGCTTTCTCTCCCCATAGACACAGCAAAGCCAAGTATAACCTTGTTTGGAAGAAGTAGGGGGAGGACATTCCCCCATTAGACCAAATACATAATTAAATATTAAGTGGAAAATTATACCATAAATAAAGGGAACATCTATCCTCAAGTAAGAGTATTCAGCATACCTCTGTTCTAGCCATGGAAGAGTCCATAGCAGATTGTACAGACTAAACATAAAGCCCAGCAGCAGAGCACAGTTAGCATCAAAAATTCTTTTAAGCTATAACTAAATCCATGCAAATTTCCAAACCAAACTCCCCAAAGAAATGATTTGTGTTTAATAAAACAGCTTTTCTGCCAAAGATATGTTGGGTAAACATATTTCAAAAAAATGTATAACATTTTGTTGTATTTTTTCTGCTGGACTTTACGTTTACTCTTTGAATCTCCTCCCTTACTCTTGCAGTACCCCTGCCAACCTACTGTAACTGAATCAAAGTCACCATCCCAAAGAAGCAAAAGGAAATCAAAACAAAAGCAAATACAATTCCTCATTTTGCATATCAGGCTCCAACAGATTGAAAACCAAAGTTTGATTTTTTGCATGTTGAAAGAGAATTCCATAATCTAAACACAATAACTTGGCAACCTACTCATTTGTGTGTAGACAGTAATGCCTGGCTGGATCTGTGTCACTTGTGTCTAGTACTTACGGGTCCAAAAGGAATGTAACACAGTACAAAGGTAAATATTTTTGGAGGAGCTCTATAATATATTTCGCAAGCTACTTCAACCGAACTGTCATGCATTATGATTAAAATTTATATGACTCAGGTACTAAACTGCATAACATATTTAAGGCGATCATATTTCAGATTGACAAATTGCATCATTTTGCATAAATACGATGAGATTATATTGCACAGATGACATAAATGGATCATCTTACGTTAGGCACTAACACAATATCTGAATTTGGCCTGGAGAGAGTATCTGCAAAGAATTATTTATCTTTGATCATGATGATGAGAAAAAACAATCAGATTACAACTTACTGTGTTGATACAGGGGAGTTCCTTATTCAGTAGCCATGGAAGTGAAAGTTTGTCTTCACCGCGGTAACAAGACTGAATACGCTCCTTGATCTTTTCATTAATCTCCTTCAGAGTGAAAAGGCACAGAACAGATTCTTTAGGAGGATTGGCGCGGTGCTTTTGTCCCTGTGAAAACAGGGCATAGAGGATGTCTTCGTCTTCTGGAATTCCCATCGAACTGGACAAATGCTTCCCGGGTTTACCAAGGTAGGCACTCTGAATCAGACGATATTCCACACCATCCTTTGTGCAGCCAATTGGGAACTCCACATACGAATAGAATTCAGAGTCGGTCGAGCACATCCTCACAACCTTGGAGGTAAAGAACTTCTCTCCAGTTGAGTCCAACAATGTCTGCTGTGTGTCAAGCTGCAGAGTAAGAAAGTATACAAATGTGCCACTTAAAAAGGAGTACACGTAGTAGATGTCAAAGGCAGGATATTGCGACAAAGTATCAGATGGGATTTTGATCTGCGAAGACACGAACTCATCCTGGTACACAAGGCTGAACATGTTAACACTCTCTTCATCTTTGATGAGTTTGCGGCTTGATAGTGTGGGAAAATACTCTGACTTCCCTTCAATGGAGGTGCCAATAAAGAGCTTACTAAGCTCAGAGTTTTGAGGCACAATGACCCCAGCCATGGTATCAGGCTCCTTAACTCCTGAAAGGTAGTGCTCTTTCCTGTGATGGGGCTCACCAAGTTTAAAAAGGTCATCCAGTCTTAAGAACTGGCAAATTCCTTGCCATATGCTGCCACAGGCCACCAGCCGATTCCCAGTATAGTCAATCAACAGCAACTTATTGACATTGTCAGAAAGAATGAGTTTATGGGCACAAGCTCGCACAGTAGGGGGTGGATAACAATGTGAGTTGTCCTCTATTGGCCCAGTAACATGCACTCGCATTTCCACAAGGCCTGGAGACAGCCTATAGATCCTGTTTACTGCACCCAGGTACACTTCTCCAGTGGTTGCATGAACAGCTAGATGTGTCAGAGTGGTATTTGTGACAGTAAAAGTCTGAAACGGAGAGCCATGGCCCTCAGCAGGGTGAAACAGCACCAACAAGGTAATAAGGCACACGAGGGAATGCAGAAACGCTAGGTCCCAGCTCCCTCTTCTCATTGTCCACATCTGAGAGATGGCTGTACTTCTCAGCGGTACTCTGACTGTGAGTTCCTGGAGTAGTACGTCTGCTCTTCAGTCTTCCACATTCAGCTGTTCACTGCTGGAAAAAAAAAAGTTGTCAGATCAAAATATCGTAACAGCATTAACTAAATTCCCAGCCTGCAATTACAATTTTTACTAAAGGTTGACTAATCATCCATTGCCAATTTTGACATTTACATTTGAATACAAACATACTCATTTCTCTCAGAAAAGATCTGCATATCCCAAACCAAGAACTTAGTATTTTATTTAAATGAATATGGAATTTCTGATTTCTATGCAACCAGAAGAATAAACCATATAAATACAGGACATTGCTATGTATCTTAAAACTGCTGTTTATAAGCATATTGTACTGCATTCATTCATTCTTTCACCACCCAGGCATTCTCTGAATAACTGCATAATTCATCTCAGGGTCACAAGGGAACCAGAGCCTGTCCAGCACTTGGTAGGTAGAAGGCATGTAAAGTAAACCTGGGTAAGGTGCCAGCCCATTTCAACATGTTTAATCATATTCTGTTTATCTGCATACTCCTTATTTTTCTTGGTCATGGCTGACAATTGTCATTTTGAAGAATCTATTCTATGAGCCAATGAATGCATAAAATATTTTCTACAAGCAACTGATTCTTAAGAGGGAGAGGCATAGGATAGCTGATTTGTTCCTCCCCTCCACTACCAGTCTGTAGTCTGGTCCAGGAAAAAACAGTCCTTTCTATAAAATATATGCATAGCCACCTTCCTGGGAAGAGCAAGGGAACTGTAAGAGATACCACAAAAGCTGAAGAAATGTGAAGGCTGACAGAAACAGAAGTAGAAAACAATTTAAAATGTATTTGGTTATGGTCTACCAAAATTACTTGATATAATAGAGCACTAAATGTTTGAGCATCTGGTTGCAAACTGTGCGTATTTAGTAATCAGCAAAAAATGTATAAGACCAGCTGTGTCAGGAGATGAAAGGTGAACACACCATGTGATCCTTTCTTTTCATGGCCAAGTGCAGTGTGGAGGGCCAGCATGCACATGGACTGCTGTTTGATCTCATATATGCAGTCTGTTGCAAGGTGAGCCACCTCCCCATAAAAAGGTAAAGGCAAGGAGACCCACGCAAATCTGTTACCTGGACTAAATAAAATATCACTGCATTGCCTTATTTCACTGGCCTATGAGAGCTTTTTAATAGATAATTACTCTCTGGGAAGAGAAAGGAAGGATGGTTTACTCTTGATTCCATGATCCTATGGCAAGGCAATCAGTGAGGATACTGATGAAAAAGAACTATTGCCCTTATCCTGTGAAGTGGTTGTCTCAGGTGAGTGCAATATCGGAGTTGGTTTAAGGTGAAAGTGTCGTCTCAGTGGGGTGCCAGCATGAAGGGAAATAAAACACTATATGGCAAGTTTGCTGTCCCATTTCAGGGAAAGTATGACCAACCCAGTAAACAAAAAGTAAGTATACAAATAAATGAATAAACAAACGAATAAAAGATCTATTAGTCTTACATTGCATAATCATTCTTATAGTTTATTTATTTGGCTTAATTAATCTTTAAAATCTGCTTGATTTTGCTTAATACGTCTTTGAAATCTTTCTATTGCTTCTTTTGGCATGTGTAAAAACTGCATACCTCTGCTCAGCAGTATCAGTGAAGCTTTTAAGAAGCTATATTACATCAGAGATGAATCTCAAAGAAACTAGGATGTTACCCAAGGTACTGGTTGGGACCCTTAAACTCTAAGTTAGGAGTTAGATGCATTTAAGGCTAGGTGCTCATCTTCTAAGTGCAGCATTTTTTATTCATATATTTTTTTTTTCTTGCTGATTGACTACTTCCAGCATCCGCCGACTCTGCCACCATGCAAGCCCAATATTTTACTTGCTGACCCTAATTCCAAAGGGGGTGACAAGCTCAAAGGAATATCATTACCTACATCATAAGCCTGTCTGTCAGTACCTGTGCAGTGCTGTGGATGTAGCTAGTCTCTCACACATGTGCACATACACACACACACACACACACACACACACACACACACACACACACACACACACACACACACACACACACACACACACACATATCTTCTTGTGTATTAGTGCCCCTGCTATCTACAAATAAATTTTAGCTAGCTACAGGACACTAAGACCAAAGTCTCTCCTTGCAGAAACCCTACAGCAGTAATGACCTGCACTCTGTCCCTGACAGAAGACAGCTAACCACTGTTCAGTCAATCCTGTCCTCCCAGCAGGTCACTCATGATGGGGCCTACTACTGAAAAAAAGTGCCAGTGTAGTTAGAAAACCACTTCTCTGTATCAACAGGCCAGGCTAGGGTAAGTATTACAGCATTTCTGAAGTACCTATTTCAGTCACTTCAAGATTGGCAACAATATTTGTTAAATGTAAGTTGGTTACATACACACTGCCATTTATGGAAGTTTTAACCTCCTGTGACAGGCCAAAGAGCTACGTTTTTGTCCTTTAAATCTAAATGTCTGCTAAATAAGTACAGATATATAAACATTCACTTGATAATTTCCTTATACTATTTTGCTGATGGTTGAATTCAGCAAATAAAGACAAACAAAAAAAAAACAAACAGCTGGTAACTTGCAAACATAAGCAGTTAATGTCAGCTTTCAAATGTAAACCAAAGAATTCGAACAAGGGGCAGAAAAATTGTACAGAACATTGAGATAAAACATCAGTGCAAACATAATGCAAACAACCAAAAAAATGGCATGAATGAAACTAAAAACAGTAATGTGCATGGCTTACTGAAGATGTCCACTTGTTTGTCCAAAAGTAAACAGCTTCTCCTGATCTCATGCTGTGATACTTGGCTTGTAGTGGCAAATCTAGGGAGATGACACAGGATCATGTACCCACGTAAAAGCTGGCATGCTGCCTGTACTAAGCAGGTTCTGCTGACACACACAGAAGTGATTTAGCACTCTCTCTTTGCAAATTTCTTACTCCATTTCTGGTAAATCGCTAGATACACACTGGTTTTGGTAAGGTTTCCTTTTCTCCTAATATTGTACTAAGCATGTCTTACATCTATTTGTCAGGTACTTAATGAAACTCTGAATGTCTCTTCCATGTATTTTATTACCTCATGATATTACTGTTAACCTCTGTTTGCAATTGTTATCCATATGGGGCTTTCCCCCGGGCCTCCGCTGAAAATGGGCTATCGCGCAGTCTAACATACCTGGTTAACAAATGTCAAAATAAATTAACTAAATAAATAAATAATATGCTCCCATATTTAATTCACTCATAAGAATTATCAAATCTAGAAAGTTTCTGCTGTGGTTCTTGTAACTCTTACTACTACAACATCTCTAATCTGTCCTCTTGATTTACAAGATGGTGCCAACATGGCATATTTGACTACATTATCCATGAATTACATTTTGTCTGCAGTCCTCACCTTTACATTTGTTTAAGATTTGATTTTCAGAAAAAGCCACTGCTTACTCGGTTCTCTGCTACAGCGTGGCTGGCCTCAGACATTCCCTTCCTCCTCATCCTGGCTTCTTGTAACAACTCACCTTCTTCTCATGTATTTGCATATAAGCATGGCTACTGCTCTTAGGTTAGTAAGTCCAAGTTTTAAAATCTGCATTAATCTGTATTTCCTAGACTTTAAAGCCTTCGTTTAATTTTCCTAAGGTCCCTCAGCAACTTTCTCAGCTGTCCTCAGTGACCCAGCTTACCACTGTGATGCATTACTACAGTGAGAGACATGTTGCCTTATGTTATGTCCACCCCCGCAACACTGTCACTGAAAGATGTGCTTAAAATGGAGGAGACCATGGATCAGTGTCTGCACTTTGCATGCAGTCAGCCATTAACTTAATCCGACCTCACAGACCACCAACTACAGCTGTCACCTTCTTCGACACATCTCATCAATCTTAATAATGCTTCCCAAGGGCACAAGTTTTCTGATGGCTTCTGCAGTCTCCAGTAAGTGAAAGATTGTCTTGTTTAAGTGAAATTACAGTAAATTGAATGAATGTTCCCTACCATGTATGTCTCTTAACTGCAGTCCTCATAACCAGTCATATCATTTTAATAATGTTTGACTTCACACTGCGAATCTGTACTTCCTTCTATCTTAAAGTTTCTGGCTTATGAATTGGTCACCAATGACAGCTTCTTAACTGTAGTTCTATGTCACATTAATAGTACCATATGCTGAGCATCGGACATTTCTGTCCTACCCAGTTCCATTCCATGTTTTCCCCGTTCAAACCTCAAAGACCAATCCCAAGTAAAAAAAAAAAAAAAAGCAACTTTCACAATAGTCACCAAATATGCACCATAATGGTCACTGTATATGTATTGTACATAATGCAGCTACAACACAACAGTCACAAAGAAACTGAATGCACTTTGTATGCAGTGCTATTAGTCTGGATGCATGTTCTTAACCAAAAACCCTTTCTTCTTTCTACTGCTCAGTTTTCTGCATCTCTAATACCTTAAAATTCATCTGTTTAGTTTACACTGTTTGGTTTCACCATGGATCTTGAAAACTGGCTAATCAGCACAGGTTTTTTTCTCTGTCTCATTTTCTATTTCCCATATTATTTTATGTATTCCTTTAATGCAGACTGATAACTAATTAAGTCCCGTGAAGCAGAACCACTTTCAAAGACAACTCAAAGTGAATAAGACTGTAGATCACGCAAAAATAAAATAAAAAAAATGATTATCAATATAGAGATAGTTAACATTATCTAGGAATACAGGAATAAATTAATCTTAGTAAGTTCATCTCCATTGGGCTAAATGCATGTTAAAATTCTACAGAGTGACTACAGAGCCTATGTAAGCTTGGGCAAATATAATGTGAAAGAATAAAAACGTAGTTGTAGTATTTACAGTATAATATATGTACAGGTAAAAACAATAGCACTACATGTTACTAATTCTCAAGCCCATGTTTGAGAAGGCTATATAGTCCCATGTTTATACCAAATTGAAAGTATTTATAACTGTTAAGAAGCTACTTTTTTGTCATTAAATAACTGCTTATAGACATCTGTTTCATTTCCAGTTGTCAGCTTGCTAAGCTTATTAGATTTTATTTTCTCTTTTGTAGCTTTAATATTCATATACTTATAACTCTGCCTTCACCTTCATTTCCTTAACTACATTCATGATTTATTTTAGGTTATCATTGGATTTAGTTCACTTATTTTCATATTTTTTATGGTCTAAAATGGGCTGTCTTTTCTGACTTACTAACTCCCTTGACTCAGTCAAAAGTCTGTTTTTTCTTAAACTTTGCAACCTTTCTGAGTTGTTAATAATTTCAGGAAACCATGTTTCAATTCCTCAATCAAGAAATTCATTGTTTGTTATAGCATTATTTCAAGCACTATATAAAAACAGAGCGACTCTTTAGCATATGCTGACCTTAGCCGTTCTTTCAAGATATCACAACTGCACCACATAATATCTCAGCATTTGATAAAGGACTTACATGACTAGCATAATAAAGTACTGTTACTCTCACCAGTTTATGCTGATTCCTCAATGTTCACCCCCTTTATTCTTGAAGCACAGCCTGTGATTTGTCAATCTCTGTTGAATGACATCTCAGGTATCAAATTACCTCTCCTTTTCATTTGTCTCATTCTGTCTTACCATCACAAATGCTGCCATCCATTAGCCAGTGGATGGGATACAGGAGCTAAATCAATGTAGGTTTATTAGACTGGGATTCAATTAACGCATCAATTCAAATCCCTGTTTAGTCTTATTGTGACATGAGTGTCAAGAAAATGAAATCTTGAAAGCAAGGAAGTTTTCCCCTTACCTCCAAGGCCGAGCAATTTCAGAGTCAGCATATACAGAGAATAGAGTGGGGTACATCCCCTCCCACACACACACAGGGGACTGCGGATAGCTGAAAATAGTCTTGAAAAATATTTTTATATACCTGATAAAAGTTGATATTTGCCAGTATCATATTTATTTTTTGGATGTTCGCTGGTGCAATCATAGCAACATTAATTAGTTACTATGATTCCCTAGTGGTTTACAGGTCATACAGATTTCTTAATTACCATCTGTCTCAAAAGTGATTCTGTTTCTATCTTGTTTTATTGAAAAAGCCATTTTATGCTGCCTTTAAGCGATCAGTAAGTACAGAAGCGAAATTCTCCTTACCCACCTTGATTTATAGTGATTGCACTAGCTTGTCATAATGGAAAGGTGACTTACCTTATTAAACAAACCAAAAGACAATTTAGCTATCTATTTTCTACACAATGTTTCGGTTATATTAAAACACTAACAGGAAAAAAAAGCTAACATTTTATTCCCTGTGATGGGAGTAGCTGTTCCTGTAGCTTCTTACTTTAAGCATTACTGACACATGATCAGGGAAGGCAGAAGTGTAGCACACTCAGTGACTGAATGACGATTCAATGAATCACCATGTATCTTGGTGACATTTTGCACAAGCATTCACAAAATATGTGCAAAAGAGTCAGCTACTCTACAGAGGCACAACAGGGCAAAGGAAGAATAGAGAGACGTGAAAATAACAGTGAAAGGTTTGAGGGACATCAGGGCACAGCAGCATGAAGGGATCCCACTAAGGATGCTAAATAAACTGCATGGATATTGGCAAGACCTCTGTCAGGATTCTACAACTGGTCAGTTTGGGACAGAGTAGTACCAGGTAGCTGCAGGCAAGAGGCTACATCACCACAAAGATGAAGGACAAGTAGCTCTGCACATTACAGACTTATAAGCCTGAATTCAATAATGGATGCAATAAAAGAAGCAGTTCTAAAGTCAGAAGATTTGCAGAGCAAAGTCGACTGCTCCATCATGGATTTACTCCTGGCAGATTCTATTCATCTAACTTGATCCAGTTCTGTGACTGGTTTCAGTAAGAGAGAAAGAGGCATGCCAGTGTATATGATCTATCTGGATTTCAGCAAAGCTTCTAAATGAAGTCTAAATCACAGAATTTCTGCAAAAGCAAGAAAGACAGAAGTGGGAAGCAAATATTAAAGGAGGGTACCGAAAAGTTCTTTTAACAGGTAAGAAAAGGTAAACAGCCAGGGAGTAAGTTACCAAAGGGGAAGAAAGTAACAGCTTGTGTCCTGCAGGTGTTGGTTCTGGGTCGTCTAACTTTACAACTCTTTGCTAGTGCTTCATACAGGAGATGAACATCTATCTCGTTGTTGACAGCACACAAAATTAGGAGCTGGTGATGAGGAACAACCATGAACTGTTAGGTAAGGAGACTAGAGGCTTAGGTTAAGGCCTTATGGAATCATTATGCTATACCTGTAAAAATAATGCACAGGCTCAATATGCAGCCAGAGATGTCAGAGTAAAAAAGTCATCCACAGGACAGGACCTGAGGATTATTATTACTATGGAAAATCTAAAGTCATCAATCGTAGAAATGGTAATGACATAAGGAAATCCGATGCTGGGATATATACATCTAGGAGCTGGAATCAAGACAGGGGAAAGTCACGCTGCCATTTTATCAAGCTCTGGTTATGCCTCAGCTGTGGTAGTTTGTGCACCTCTGGAAGCTTTTATATGGAATAGGGCATTACAGTAATGAAGGGGTGTAAAATGGGAAGTGATTAGAACAGTGCAGAACAACACAGTATTTCAAGAAGAAAGGCTAAAATAACTTAACCTTTTTTCACTTAGAAGAGAAAAGGTTAGAGAGGATGTCCTAATGGTATATGTTGCCAAGAAGGAAATGTCATTGGATAACACTCAAAAGAAAGGTAGGTGAGGGAGGGAAACAAATCAAGAGAACACAGAGTTTGATAAACACAAAATACTTTTTCAGAGTAATGGTGGTAGTTATAAATTTAAAACAGCACAGGTATGGAACATTTAAAGAAAAAAGGGATCTGCCCAGCTTTTTCATGCAGCATTAATACAAGGCTAAGAGCAGAGATATGTTTCATTCCTGAGAATTGGGTGGGGGGGCAGAAGATGAAGAACATCTTACTTCCCTTCTATAGTGAGGATTACATTAAGGCCTAGCAATCCTTTTACCTTTGGCAGAAAAAAAGGAAAACTAGAATGTGGGTGGAAAACAAACATTAGGAAAAGTGCCCGTTTCTCAAATACTTAATAGTAATGCTAACCACCTTATGTGTTACTAGATCAGTAATCATTTCTGAAGAACAGACAAGCTGACCACACTGACAGCAATTTTTCTGCAATGCTTTGGAGGCAGCCAATCACCCCACTTTTTCTTTTTTGGTAAAATGACAGCAGTGGGATACAGACACACCAATCTGGATCTAAAATGTTCAGTAGAAAACTAGTTACCAAAAATGCACTGTTGAGTGAGAACAAAGATCAAAAACATACTTGAGTTAATTTATTCAAAAGCCCTCATGTCAGCACAGGAAGATCTGTCTGTAACCTCACAACTAACAAAAGTGACCCTTGAATCAATTCACTTTACTGTAAGGAAAAAAAAAGTACAGTTTTGTACCTACCATAAATGTAGATGTTCGAAGATCCACATTGCTGCAGTCCTAACACTTGGGTAGTCCGCTGTCCCTCGGTCGGCCCGAATATCAGAGTATAAGGCTGACGTCGGTCAAGGCGCATTTGACTGACATCAGAACGTCAGGGTACAAATGCGCATGACCGACGTCATATCCTCAGTCTTTTCTTGCCCCAGATGTCAGAAGACCCTAAAAAGAAAGGTCAAAACCCATAGACAACAACTAAACAACCAACCAGCCTAACACCAAAAATATGTACAATATATACAATATATACACTATACCTCAGAGGGATAACCCAGCCCACACAACCACCTCAAACTACAGAGGGGAAGGAGGGAGGGTAAATTGGACTGCAGCAATGTGGATCTTCGAACATCTACATTTATGGTAGGTACAAAACTGTACTATGTTCTTCATCTCACATTGCTGCAGTCCTAACACTTGGGTAGAATCCCAAAGCAGAGGTAAGGGAGGATGGCTAAACTATAATGAAGCAGGGGCTGCCAAAATGCCCTGCAACACAGCAGTGGCAAAACTAGCCCTGTATTTAGAGTACAGAGGAAGGTGGTAATGCCTAGAGAAGGTATGCACTGAACTCCAAGTGGCTGCCTCCAAAATATCCTTAGTAGCCACCCCCCTCAAGAAAGCTGTTGAAGTGGCAGTAGCCCTAGTGGAATGAGGCCTAATCCCAGCTGGAATCTCTTTGCCATGATGGGAGTAACAGAAAGCAATGCAAAATCCAATCCACTTTGAAATAGTTTGTTTTGACACGGGCTTGCCCTGAGAGCACAAAGCAAAAGAAACTAATAACTGCTGAGATTGTCTGAACCCTTTAGTTCTGTCCAAATAATATCGCAACTGCCTGTGTACATCTAAAGTGTGCAAAATCTTTTCCCCTTTAGTTTGGGGATTTGCATAAAAAGTAGGCAAATGAATAGTTTGGTTTAAAGCCACACTAGAAACCACTTTAGGCATAAAGGAAGGATTAGTATGTAAAGATACCCTATCCTTATGGAAAATTAAGAAAGGCTCAACTGCCATAAGGGCCTGCAATTCAGAAACCCTTCTTGCAGAGGTAATGGCCAACAAAAAAGCAGTCTTCCATGACAAATATTTCAACTCAGCAGTAGCTGCAGGCTCAAAAGGTTGTAGAGTGAGTTTCTCCAACACAAAATTGAGATCCCAAGCAGGAGTAGGAGCTCTACGTGGGGGTCTTATATTCTTTGCCCCTCTAAGAAATTGCTTGAACAAAGGATGAGAAAACAATGGTGGGTCACAGTCGTAGTGAGCTGAAATTGCTGCAGCATGAATTTTAATAGAAGAGAAGGACAAACCTTTGTCCAATAACTCAGTAAGATATTGAAGAGCCACACTTAAATCAGGCTCAGAAACATCCAAATCCTTAGCTGCACTCCAAAATAAAAATCTCTTCCATTTATCTGCGTACACTTTCCTTGTACTAGGCCTTCTAGCTTCCAAAATCACATTCAAAACTTGTTGTGGAAGTTGAGACCCTTTATGGTTTAAAACAGAATATGCCATGCTGTTAGGTGAAGAGAGTGAAGCTTGACATTGAGCAAATGACTGTCCTCCTGGGACAACAGATGAGGAATCAAAGGCAAAGGCCATGGAGGCTTCCGTACCAGACTTCTCAGTAATGGGTACCAGTGCTGTCGAGGCCAATCTGGAGCTATCAAAATCATCCTTGGCTTGTCCTGTCTGACCTTCAGAAGTACCTTTGGGAGGAGAGGCAGAGGTGGAAAGGCATACACATGAAGATTTTTCCAACTGAAAGAAAGAGCATCCACTTTCCAAGCTGTGGGATGAAACCGCTTTGTGCAAAACTTTGGCAGCTGGTGGTTTAGTGGAGAAGCGAACAGATCTATGTCTGGAGTTCCCCAGGACACTGTCAATTTCTGAAATACATGAAGATCCAGTTTCCATTCGTGGGGATCCATGATTTGTCTGCTTAACACATCTGCTAAGGAGTTCTGTGCTCGGCAGAAACCTTGCCTGAAGACTTAGTTGTAAACTGAGAGCAGTCTCCCACAAAATCATTGCTTGCCTGCATAGAGGATAAGAATGTGTTCCCCTTGCTTGTTGATGTACCACATGACAGTTGTGTTGTCTGTTAGAATCAACACCTGCCCTGGAAGAAGTAAATCCTTGAAAGCTATTAATGCAAACTGGACTGCTAACATCTCCTTCAAGTTGATATGTAGATGCTGTAGTCTGACAGGCCACTTGTCTTGTATCCACTTTCCATTTAGATGAGCTCCCAAGCTTTGTCTGAGGCATCTGTTGTTAAAATTTGACTCGCCTCTGGCCGGGTCACAGAGAGTCCCTTGTTTAGGTGACATTCCTGAGCCCACCACAAAAATTCCTTTTGAATGCAAGGTATTATTTGAATGACAGTGTCCAGATGCTGGCAGTGCTGTGTCCATACATTTTGAGATACCATTGCAACTTCCTCATATGCAGTTTGGCATTGGGAAGCACCAGAATACAAGATGCCATGAACCCTAAGGCTTGAAGGACTGTCCTTGCAGTCAGCCCGGACTGAAGAGATAGATGATGGAAGTAAAGGGAAAGATTCTTTTGTTTGTCCGGGGTTAGAAAGGCCATCTGGGATGCTGTATTCAGTCTTACTCCCAGAAAGCACATGTCTTGAGAGGGTACTAGACTGGACTTTATTTCGTTCACAGAATACCCCAGGCATCTTAGCACTGCTATCACATATTCCAAATGACGAAGAAGCTCGTCCCTTCCTTGAGCCAGTATCAGGCAATCGTCCAAATAAGGATAGATTTGTATTCCTTTTAGCCTGAAGAAAGCTATCACTGGAGCCAGAACTTTTGTAAATACTCTGGGCGCAGTAGATAAGCCAAAGGGCAATGCAGAGAACTGATAGTGAGAAGTCCCAGTCCGAAAACGCAGATACTTCCTGCAACTTAGCCTGATAGGAACATGAAGGTAAGCCTCCTTGAGATCTAAAGTTACCATCCAGTGATCCTTGCCCAGTAGAGGTAAAAGCTGTTGTAACGTCAACATTTTGAACTTGGGAATGTCCAGATAAGTGTTGAGGATAGATAAATCCAAAATTGGTCTCCATGTGTTCCCCTTTTTTGGCACAAGGAACAGGCGAGAATAAAATCCTAGGCCCCTTTCTGGCATAGGAACCGGCTGTATGGCCCCTATTTGGAGTAACAGAGAAATTTGCTTGTGAGCCTCTATTCTTTGTTGAGGAGGAATGTCTGGCATGCCTTTGAAAGGAGGCAAGGTATGGAAATAAAACCTGTAACCGTGATGTATGATATCCAGTACCCATCTGTCTTGGGTAATCAAACTCCAATTTTCTTTGAAAAGTGCCAACCTTCCTCCCAAAGGTGCTGCCAGGCGAGAAGGTTCTGGCAGCTGAAAAGGTAGGTCATTGGGTCTGTTTACGAAAGGACTGACCCCTGCCCTCACTCGAAGACTGTGCAGGAGAACCCCTCTCCTAGGCCTGAAAGAGCCCTGACCTCTGCCCCTGCCACGTCTAGATCTACCCCTAGACTGGGAATCATAAGAAGGATATGTCCACCCTTTAGTAGGCCAATTTCTACTAAACTTTGGAGGCTGAACCTGCAAAAAATCTTTAACAGTCTGCATAGACTTAGCCTTGTCTTCCATTTTCTTTAAAACTGCCTCAACAGGAGAACCAAACAAGACATCAGATTGCAAAGGGGCATCCAAAATCCTAGTTTTAACATGGTCAGATAAATTTTGATCCCTCAGCCAGGCATGCCTGCGAAGAACTGACCCAGTGGCAGCCACCCTAGACGAGGCCTGTACAGCATCAAAACCACATTGCAAAGAATGCTTACCCACCTGTTCAGAAACATGCACTAAATCTTGTAACTCTTTACAATCAATACCTTCCGCCAGAGCATCAACCTTAGATTTCAACTGTGAAAGGAGATAATTTTGATATTTCAACATGTGAAACTGGCAATTCAAAGCCCTCATGGCTAGAGTGGAAGAAGTATAAACTTTCTTTCCCCATCTATCCAAGGCCCTGGCCTCTTTATCTGCAGGAACCGGATTCTTGACAACAGAAGCCTTTACACCCTTAGGCCCCTGGCTAACAGTTTCTGGGTCTGCCCTAGGACTCTTAAAAGATACTTATGAGCTTCAGGCACCCTGTAATACCTATCTGGTTTAACAGGAGCAGGAGGCAAAGAATCAGGATTAAGAAGCCTCTGCAAACACATCTTCCACTACATTCAGAACAGGAGGTATTGCTAAAGGCCTATGCTGGGGTAAAAACAAAATTCCCTAAGCCTTTTCCTGGAATCAGAGAAATCCTGACCTTCCCATTTAAAATGCTCTCTCATGGAGTGAAGGGTCTCTGAAAAGAAAAATCCTCAGGAGGAGAAGCAGAAGGAGTAGAATCATCCACATCAGAATCAGAATAATGTGAATACTCCTGCAAGTCTTCAGCCGAAGACTCAGACACATCCAAGACTGCTCATAATCCCGCAACACAGGTTCTATCCTAGGCCTCTTATCAGGAGGGGGCATAGAGCCTCTAATTAAAGTAATTAAATCTTCAGCCATTTTAAGCATGTGCTTTTGGGCACAGAACCTGAAGAACTAGGAGTGACACCCACAGAAGCAAAACTAGACCTGCCTCTAGGAGAAGCCTTGGAAGCAGAAAGAGAGGGCCTAGACACCTTAGGAAGGGAGGGAGTACAGTTACCTGAGAAGCCCCTACAGCCTGACCTGCCTCCTGGGAGGCCACATCCTGTAAAAACACAGTTTCTCCCTGGGACTCCATAGAGGCCTCCGTGAACCACCGGTTCCACTGACGCCTCTAAAGAACCGGCGTCCGGTTCGGACGACTCCTCTAACCTAGGTTTAACTGCCTTGTCCTTGCGCTTCTTTGAGGAAGCCGGCGTCGGCGCATCCGCCGGCATATTGTAATTGCACCGCTTCCCAAACACCAACCTGGCACAATCCAACCTACGCTTTATAGTGCGTTTATTGAACCTAGCACAAAAGCGACACCCAACAACGTCATGCTCAGGTCCCAAACAAGGTATACACAAATTATGGTAATCCCTATGCGGTATCTGTTTCCCACAAGAAATACAGTTATTCACTTTTTCTGACATCCGGTAAACCACTGAGGCAAGAAAAAACCAAAATATTCCCCAACGGGGTACTTAACCAACTCTGACTTCGGTCTGAAACTCCGAATTCGAAAAATTTCAGAACGCCGAACGGCACTTGCAACACTGCTTCTGCATCGGACCATGCGGCAAAAAAGACTGAGGATATGACGTCGGTCATGCGCATTTGTACCCTGACGTTCTGATGTCAGTCAAATGCTCCTTGACCGACGTCAGCCTTATACTCTGATATTCGGGCCGACCGAGGGACAGCGGACTACCCAAGTGTTAGGACTGCAGCAATGTGAGATGAAGAACATCCCTCTTTTCAGCGATCCCTTCACAGAACAAGTTTTCAATTGACGCACCAAAAACTGCAATTATGGCACCAGTGTCTGACTTGAATCACCTACTTATAAACAGCTCCCAAGACAACATCTGTCTTAAAGTTATTAAATAAAATACTCTGTAACTTACTGTTGTTGTGTCCTTCTGCCTTTCCCGGGGTTGCCACAGCGGAACTCCGGTCCGCTAATGATTGGTAGTTGATTTTTACGTGCCGAGTTACCAGCCCTGACGCACAACCTTCAACGAAGGTACGCCCATTCACATGTCTCCACACAGAAGACGCTCTAGCTGAGAATCGAACCGAACAGCGTCACTGTGAGGCGACAACGCTACCTCAGCATCACCACCGCGGATATATATTCCTATTCAGTAAATATGCATAATACAGCATATCAGCACATTTGTGTATAGACACACACACACACACACACACACACACACACACACACACACACACACACACACATACGCTCACAGACATGCCCAGGTGGTAACCATGTTAAATTTCGTGACCCTCTAGAGCAAGAACCCAAAACATGGAGTCTGAATTGACAAAAAAAAATGAATTACAAATCCTAAATCTGTGATTGCCATTTTGTCTCAAAAGTATTGTGATCTCAGAGTTAATATATATATATATATATATATATATATATATATATATATATATATATGTCTGGAGGATTGAGGGGCTCACCCCCCCCACATCAAGGGCTAAACGGGGACTTGACCCTCTGCAAAAAATAATTTTAGAGATGAGTGACATTCAGGATTCGCTCCTCTCCTGCAGTTTTGTCCACCTCCCTTCCTGAGTATCAGCTCTCGGCATTTCAAGTTCTGACATTTCTGTAGGGAGCCGACACACACATGGGAGTGCACAAACACATGCATATACACGGGAGCATAGAGGCCTGTGGTCTGTTTAAGTTTTGTGGTGCAGACTGGGATAGGCAAACATATTTAGACTTGTTTTTTATGGCTGCACCAGGAACTTAAGTATT
The DNA here is from genome assembly GCF_019279795.1 of Protopterus annectens. Lineage (NCBI taxonomy): Eukaryota > Metazoa > Chordata > Ceratodontiformes > Protopteridae > Protopterus > Protopterus annectens. The sequence goes on from NC_056741.1 coordinate 800,703,632, forward strand.
AACATGGATACATGCCAAGCACTTACACCCATAAACCTTTGCAGGCAGTCTATGACTTTTAATTTGTAATCAGACGAAAAAGTGTATTATGGATATTAGATTATTAATAAGAGGCATGCAAATGTGTTAGGAGTCAGGAAGACCACCTGCCAGAGTGAATGCACAAATTGTTAAAAATAATCAAGGGCAGAAATACAGTGCTGATATTTCCAAGAAGAATGGGCCAGTTTCAGGGAAACCATATAAAAGCAAGAGAGGTGGACAGACTAAATTACCAATTATTCTAGAAATAACATTAGAGGCAGATAGCTATCAATTAAAAAAAGCAAGTCATCATTTTGAAAATGTCACCTCCTTGACAAAATACATACTAAATAAATCATTAAACAGGAGCTGCCTTGCAGGGCGCATGATGGAAGGGTTTGTTAATGCATAGCCTAAGACACTGTCGTGATCATGCACATTTATGAATAATACAAAAAGTAAATGAAAAGAACTGCTGCACAGAGAAATATTGCAGTTTACTTCTTTAAAGTTTTTTATTTATGAATTTCCTATTTCCTTGTAATAATTAGGTTAAAGCAGCAGAGAAACATATTGAATAAGGCTAAATTAATTACAAAATGCTGTCTACCCTCTGACGGGCTTATGGGAAAACAGTGTCTGATGACTTGGCTATTTCAGTCGTGCTACATCTTCTGTGTGTACATACAGTCACTGGTGGCACACAACTAAATACCAGCTCAGCTCTCCGACAGCCTAGACGTTAACTGCACACACATGTTATGAATCACAGCTGTCTCACCTTATCAAAAGACCAACTCCTAGCAACATACAAGACATGCTTTTAATTAACAGTATCGTTTACACCACTCAACACATCTCACACATGGGGGGGGGGGGGGTTTAAGATGACTACTACAAGTATTTTTTTAAGAAACACTAGTCTATGATACAGTTTAATCTCAGTGAGCCTGACCAAATTGTGGCCTCTTCAATACATGTAGGTTATGCAGAAGAAAAAAAAAACAACAAACAGTAACAACCAGAAAAAAAATCATTGTTATTCTCCCCATGATATGAAGAGAGTATGCCAGTTACCTTGGCAACCAAAGGCAATGCATTTTTAGCAAAGCCCATCACTGCAGGAGGGGAGCTTTCAGTAACACTCGAAGAAAAAACAGTCAACAAAGGGTCAGAGGCAGTGGCAGAATATATTATCAATAACCAATTCAGAGCAGGGAGAATAAATTGGCATAACAGTCAATGACTGCCCATCAGAGTAGCCTGTTTATCTGTTTTTAGAGAAAGGCCAGAAAAATATAAGAAATGATTAGCACAAAAGATCTAGTGCTTCCCAAATGGACTATGCCATTTAACAGATGTTCACAATGATAGCCAAGAGACAGAAATGAGAAGAAGGTAAATACCACCTTCCCTGTGCTATGAGCTATTTTGGGATTCAGTAGAGCTACTAGGAAGTTAAATATTTAACTGTTCATTTAAACCCCTCATTTACTTGTGCAGCAAAGCAATTCTGCCACATCCTCAGTATTACTGCTGGGTACCTTCTGCAGAGGTCTAAAGAATGCCAGTTAGAACAAAATGGGTGAGTATCACTGTATACAAATAGATTTAAAAATGCAACTTTTTCAGTCAGTTGGTTCCTTTGTATCCTGTACTTTGTTTTGACATGTTGTTTTCAAAATTATGTTGCTTTTACTTCTATATAACTATAATGAGTTAGGGAAAACATGAATTGTAAGATCAATTTATAATAATAGTGTCAAAAGAGAGCTAATGAAGCTTCAAAACTGATGGAAGGCCAATACCATAGAGGCATGGTATCTAAACATACTGCTAAAGATCTGGGTTCATGAGCAGACTCAGTCCACAGGCATAAACAATTTGGGGGGAGGGCTGCTGTCTTTTCTGTCAGGGAGTTGAAGGATCTCCATTACTGAGATTTTATAGCTTGGCAGGGAGAGTGAAAGAGGGTCCCAGGAATGTAAGGTGAGGACAGTGGTGCCGGGTCCCAAGAATGCAAACCTTGAATTTTTAGGTTGGAACAAGCATGACAGTATGCTCACTGTGTCACAGTGCCATTGTGCATACAGCATGAAAGGGCTTAAGCAGGGAAATGGTCATCCTCATGATGGTCAGTACCAGACCTGTGCTTGTTGTAGCAAAATGCTAGAAGGCAGCCTCTACTGATGTGCTGGATTGTAGATAATGAAGACAGAAAATCTGATGAGGAGGCACTGCAGGTGAACAGAGATCCCCAAAAAAGGAGGGAACAATATACAGAGACCTCATTTATAGACAGAGAAAAAGGATAAAGAGATCACTGAAAAAGAATGGGGGTGGGGGTTGTGCTGTTACTCCCCACCCTTTCCTCCCCCTCAGCAATCCACTATTCCCATAACCAGACACGTTTCACATATATGAGAAAATTCATCATCATACGGAAACACCTTAGGACATTCACAGGGGAGGTTCAGATGCACGAGAACAATAAATAAGTGCTAGGTATCTCCAAAATGCAGGCAGGCTTTTCAGACCTCATAACTCACATGCATGGTGTCTCCGGCATGCCCTTATTACAAGCTAGAGTCCTGTTAGACATCCAGTATACTCTCTGAAGAGTGGCAGAACAAGTGTGCTCTGTACCCCAGATTTTATTATCATATGTCTCATCAGCACCCCAGTCTCCAAAACAGGGCAAAGTAAGTGCCCCTCCCCCACAGAGAAAGATGCAGTACCATTGGTTAGACAATTTCCCTCACTTCAGCTGAACTTGCACAGCAAAAGTTCCTTTCAAACCACTGGCCCCTGTCAGTAATAACACATTGATTCTGAAACAGCAGGCTGGCCGATGACAGAATGTCAAGCTATAGATAAGGAATCTATTCCTTTTGTGTCGAGAACAAGCAATCATTAGAAAATTTCTAGAAGATATAAGATGAAGTGTAGCCTGCTATTATTACATACATGACTGCATGTATGTGACGGGTTGTGTATTGGTGGCTTAAAAGACAGAATGATGTCAGGTGCCTTGCCATGTCAATGTATCAGAAACTTACACACCCAGTAACCCATGAAATCAGACACATCACTAAAAACAAAATACTTCTCTCTGTTACACAGTACAGCATGCCATTTGTCACTTCTGGCTCTTATACAAAATGCAACAATCTTCAAGTTGCCTAAAATAAGGTTTTCAGGTTGATAGTGTAATGTCCACAATAAGGAAACCATTGTGTTACATTGGTAAAGCTGAAGTCCTATTCTCTGCACCACTGCCCCCATTACTTTCTGTTCCCTTCTTTACCTGGTGTTCTGTCCCATCCTGGGCTCCTTCACTTGTTAGTCTGAGTCATCTATCCCAGTCCTTTCTCCCTGCCAGCCCATACTAATAAACTGGAAGGTTTCCCTAAAGCCTTCCCTTTTTGGGGTCCCAAACTATGGAGCTTTCTATATTTTCATAGGTAAGCACTAGGCTAGCTGTCCTTGCAGGTCATTTTAAGCCTAGCCATTTTCCCTTTTTGTGCTCAAAGTAACCTATCCCATTTGGTTATGGACTGGCCTTATCCATCCTATGGTCGATAATTATATATACCCCTAATAAGAATAACTGTGATCATATCATCAATAATAAGAGGACACCCATGCATCGGATAAACCATTTAAGAGCTGCCTCTCTCCATTAGGAGCAAAGGGGGCATCCCTGGGGTAAAGTTTAAGTTTCCCATCCATAGATCTAAGATGAGTTTGAGTGTGGACAGAGGTGAAGTTTGTTTTATATGTATGGGAAGTCTATTCCACGTCAGTGGTGTCTACTGCAAAGTGTTTCTGTCCCTCCAAATTGTTCTACTGATGTTACAGAAGAGGTTTAGATCCCTAGATTGAGTATTTCCGATGCCATTTGACTTGCTGATATGCAGTAAATCCATCAGTACTGGGACGGATGATGCCTTGTATGCCAGACACAGGTCACCTCTTAGCAGTCTGTAATATACTGAGTATAGTGACAGCGCTTTGTTTAGGCCTTGTATCTTTTTAGTGTGGTATTTCTGTGGGCATTCCAGTTGTTGCATGTGTACGGACAGATACATGCCAAAGAGGACATTACATTCAATGACTGGCCTAATGAGGGCTGAGTAAAGGGGGACAATGGCATCCTCAGATCTAGACACAATACCTTTGTATTCTGCAAGGGCTTTCTTACAACAATAGACACTGCAAGAACTTATGGTCAAAAGTTAGGTCACTGTCCAGGTAAGTTCACAAATGCTGAACAACTGGACCAGCTCTTAGTGGTGTATTGTCAATGTGGTAGTTTCCTGGAACAGATGACATCTGCAACAACTGGAAAGGCTGCAGAAATACCTCACTAAAAGAATCACAGGCCTAAAGCAGATGCCCTACGCTGACTGCCTTAAAAAACTCCAGCTATACTCTGTCGCATATCGTCTACTCAGAGGCAATCTCTGCTTAACATACAAGGCTATGTCAAACCCAGAGCTGTTGGACATGCTACACTTAAAGAAATCCCAATCCCTCAGAGCCACATGCTTGTATTTTCTAAGGGTAAATCTAGTCTGAACACATACCACCAGGCAAATATTGTGAACAGCAGTACACAGTTGGAAACATTTTGCATTCATTTTTTTCAACAAAATATATAGCAGCCATTGTTAAATAATTTTTGATTCTGTTAATTTGGTGGTTCAAACACCAAAGTATGTTTTCTCTTAGTATATATTATTCTTTTGCTTCAAACCACTGTAATTTGTTTCTGTCATGATGTAGCAGGGTTGTTGCTGAAAAATATACCTACTTTAAATAATAAACGTTAAAATATATTTTAACTGTTTTACAACCTGAAAATATGTAGCCTGGGTTTCTGAACTATGAACTATAAATTATATGTGATGCAAGTTCAATACATGGTGAGTAAAGACTGCTGATTTATAAGAGATGTCACATAGGAGAGGGTCAGCAATGGGCAGGCGGGGGCTTAGCAGCCCAATAAAATTTGGTTGGCTAAATGGAGATTGGCAGCAAAATGCATATTCTTAAAGTCCATTCATTCTAAATCACATTTGAGAAACCTACCATGGAAGGTAAGAGGGCTGAGGGTGAGTGATTGCACATATATGAAAAAGAACAGGAAGACACAGTCACCATACCATGCAGCATCTCCTCCTTTACCTCTACAGGCACCTGACATCAAACCATGTGACTGATACATAATGCCTTTAATCTATGCTCTGCCAGGAATACAGCATGGCAAAATGGGAGGTGCCAATAACTCTTATTTTATTTGTTTTATGGTGTAGACCACCAATCTTTGTGGACCTTTTTCACACTCAGCCTGGAGTGGTGTCTGTTTAAGTGACTTGCTCAGAGTTACATAGTTAGGCGATGAAGGCTGAGGGAATCAAACCTTGCACCTCTGGACCTGAGGAAACAGCTTGTTAACAGTTCCTTAATCCTCTACTTAACATAACACAATTTAACATGGCTTTAATGGAAAACACAGAAGGGTCAGAAAAAAAATAAAGGGGGCAAAATGAAAGAGAAAAAGAGAACTAAAATAGTTTTTTTGCTAGGAATGGCAATTATGGAGTTGGCACATCCGGCTGATAGACTGATTCTTGAATCAAATAGGCTGTCACAGCAGTTAAAGAATAGAGCGGATTTGTTTGTTCCAGATATGAAATTCCTGACCAAGATACCTAGTAGTTTGTTGGCACTGTCATCAAGAAAACATCTTTTAGACAGTACTTCATATTGGGCCGTTAAGTGATAAATCAACAAATGCATTTCACCAACTTGCACTTGTCTCACTGCATAAAACTATGATTTAGCAATATAAAATGAATAATATAAAGTAAAGGACACCATGGGTAATGTTGCCCTTCATTCCCCTTAATTATATACTGTTAATTCTAAATCTTACAAAAACTGAGGTTTGCAGTACCAGTAATAAATGTGTTGTCATGATAATGAATTGCCATTTTACAGAGAGTTCAAGAAATGTAATAACTATATGTCTGCAGGTCCCCTTCTTGCATAGTCTGTTTTAACTCCTTGTGCTATTTTATAGCTGTTGATGTATCTGAAAAACAAGAACAGATAACAAAGACATAAAATATATCTTTGGTCCATTTTATATAAGTTCCTGTGGGTTGTAGGAGATAAAACAATCAACCAAGAGTATCCTAGATTCTTCGAGCTATCAGATGATACCTAGTAATAAAGTGGGGTTGTTTGGGCCACAGTGTAGTAAAATGTATTAATTAATTAAGTAATTTATTTATTTATTTGTCTTTGTCCAATAGTGCTAAGAAACACTTTTCACCAGAGGCCCATGGAGAAAAACTCCAAATATATACTTCTTACTGCAGATTACAACATATTGCTGGCCAAGATTTTCAGGACAAGTAGATCATCAAATAACCAGAAAAAAGCATGCAAAACGCCCCTGGTAGAGCAGGCACATAACTGGAATTACAAAATGCGCCTCATAATTTATGGTTTCACTTCTTGAATTTTAGAAATGATATCAGTGGCACTGTTAGTGCCCAATGGTTTCTCCCTAGAGAGACACTGGTAATTATTTGCTGTAATCACAAGTTGGTGTTATGGCAACCACTCGTACGGTTCTCTTGACACCACATGCCAGCTGTGATGTTTTGTCTACATACTATGCATCTGCCACCACAGAGGTGAAAACAAAACTAACTGTTGTTTTCTATGAATTACATCATCTTTGTAGCAGACAAGAGCCAACTAACCAGCACTTACCCAAAGATGACATAAAATACAAACACAGAAATAAGAACAAATAAACTGTGATTTTAGCCAAGAAGGATGACTTGGCAGGCCCAGTGTTTCAGTATCTTTCCCAATGGATAAGCTACCGATCCCAGGCAACTGACCACATTCCTCCATTTTTACGGCTTCTTCAGACACCCACAAATCCTCCCAGTGGTTATGATCCCAGTACTTCTATGTGAAGGTATTGTGTACCATCCCCAGTTTTGTGGGGACATAAGAATTCTGTATATCCTCAATACTGCGCACCACCCCCAGCCACACTCCAAAACACGTGTGTTTACAAACCATGATGCTTTTTTTCTGAAAGAAATTAGTCTTTTTTATTCTATAATAGTTTTAGTTTTAGAAATTGTCCTGTCCAATGGCGATTCCGGGCTTTTGTATACATTAAGTAGCCCACAGGACAGATATTTAGTAGTCATTTAAACTGACTGTGCCTGAAAATAAGGGATAAAAAAGCTGTTTTTTCTTATAGTCTTATTGGAAATCTAATGCCAGTGATACTTCAGGAGGCCTCTTTCTACACTTTCTTTGTTAAGAAAGTTAAAATAAAGCTCTGAAATTTAGCTATGATGGCATAAGTGCACTGATTCTGTCATTTCTGTTTTGTCAAATGCATCCTTCCTGACAGTCAGGATACAAGGTACCTTCCATGGAAGTGAAGGGACTTTTTTTCACTTCATAATAAATCATCATCATAATAGCTTAATGACTAAAGAACAATAATCAATGAACAAGACTTTACCGTAGATCTGGTCAAATTTGCCATTTGTTGAAGGATTTCCCACTGTCAGAATCAGTTGGACGTATGTTTTGTCTAATGGTGGAATAGTGAAAATGTGCAACATCGAATGTAAGCTGGACTGGGTAATAATGCCAAAACTTTCATTTGCAACAAAAGTTTTAGCACTGGGTTTTAGTGTGTGTGTGCATGTGTGCATGTATGTGAGTGATTGTGTGTGTGTGTGTGTGTGTGTGTGTGTGTGTGTGTGTGTGTGTGTGTGTGTGTGTGTGTGTGTGTGTGTGTGTGTGTTGCGCACTTTCATAAGCTTTTGTGGGCTAGGGTTAGAGAAAGGGCTAGGGAAGGGGATATTTGTGTTGGTGCGCTTAGGTACTGGTATGTTTAAAGAGTGTGTGTGTGTGTGTGTATGTGTGTGTGTCTCGTTTAATTGTACTGCAAGGAAAAGGGTGTTTAGCACCATAATGTGTATGGTTGTGGTTAGAGATAGGGGTAGGGTAGGGATAGAATTTGCACACATGTAAGGTGGGTAATATGTGTTAATCCTTACCATACCCCCAACCCTACACATCAGAGTACTAAAGCTCCTTCCCTAAACAGTAAAATTATTCAAACAAATTATATCTGTAAATTTGTGGTCTTTTTTTAATAACATTTAGAAAAGAAGATTGGTTTATTTTTCAATTGGTTTAATGGTTCAAAAAATAGCATTTTGATAAAATAAGTCTCACCGATTTGTGTGCAAAACCTTTTAGCACTATATGCCTCTAAATATATAAATATACCTGCATCCATATACACATACACCTCTGAGCTGTGGAATGTCACATCTCTAACAGGGCATGCACACATCTCTACAACCTAGAGCATTTTTTGACAATCATGTTAGAAAAGCATAAGCCAAACAAATGTAAATATCTCATGAACAGTAAATGCTTCTTACAAATAGTAAAGTGACAACAGTCAGTACATTCACAGTCTTTAAATCAATAATGTAATATATTTCTAATGCACACACAGGCAGAATTATTTTTTCTTAAGGTTTCAGAAACAACTTCACATCCTGGAAATGATACAACCTATAAACCTGTAGTATCTATACATTTTTGATCACTCAGACCTAAGTTTTCACATGGCAGCAAGAAATTCCTGAGTGGTTGTTTACCAAGATATTCAGTGAAATATGAAAAATTGCTTATTTGTATAATTAGCAAATTAAAAAATAAAATACTGAATTTCTCTCAGTAAGCACAACTTAACAGTTTAACTATTAACAACAGTTTTCTTCCGCATTATCTAAGGTTTTACCAGATGGCATGGACTATTTTGTAAGTCAGTTAATTTTGGAAACAATAATTTATATGTGGAAATATTGCATATGTATATAATTACTAGCAAAGAGCAAAACAGTACCTTTCATACAGTGTACTGTACAAAGATAATGACAATCCCCGAGATTCATAAAGCTTGCGCCAGGTGCAGGTGTAGCATCGGCGTTCTAACACCAAGTATGGCTGCCGAGCGATTCAAGTGCGAGCTGTTTCCACGTGCATTACCTGCGTAAACTACGCCCGCACAACTCCTGAGCCTTGTGTGCTAATTACCGCATGTGCAGCCGTGTAGCATGCAAATGAAGGTATGTAGTGATTCAGGAAGTGGTGCAGGCGTGGTGTAAGCATGCAGAAATGTAAACCGTAGAAAACGGTTTACATTTTTGCAAACATAAAATTGGAGCCATGACAGCCGACCAAACACATGTACTATAATGTTAATATATGCCATTGGCTAAATATATAGCCATTGGCTTAAAAAAAAAAATGTACAAAATATAAAATTAACATTTAATATATATAGTCGCACTACTGTGACGTGGAAGTGCAGGTCAGCAGTGCGCAAAGGGGATCGCAAGGAATATATAAAAATATAGAATAAAACCGCAATGAAACACATATCATGATTACCCCATAATAGTTAATGGCAGGCATGCTACACCATACTCATGGCGCAAGGGTTACTAAGGGGCAGTGACAGTGTTATGCGCAGTAGCTAGGAATTAGTAGGAAATGCCATGCAAATGAGAGGAGTAATAGTGAATTGCAGATTCCCCACTGGTGTGAGGATGCACCTCACAGCGTAGCGTTATAACACAGAGTTGATCCCCTGAGATAAAGATGTCATCAAGAGCGGGGTGTGTCGCCATTGCTGTAAGCACATTGTAGCATTGCTAAACTGGTCTGCCCCTAGCTAGGCAAGGCTGCAGGACAGGGGTGTGTCGAATTGCCCATAGCTATGCTTAGCTGAGAGTACACAAGGTAACTGAGTATGCATGTGAACAGAGATGAAAACGCAGCTGAAACAGGGAGGATATAGGAAAGAAATAAGGAAATGCTGCAGCAGTGAAATTGGAGTACAAATGTCTAATTAACACCTAGGAGCCTACAGTGGGCTACTGACAACAGCTAACAAGCCTGCAAGCAGCTACCTGGAGAACAGGGAACGGGAGGGGCTGTACTGCAAAGAAAACAGCAAACTGTCAAAGCAGAACAAAGGTGATATGCAGTATATCAGCTACAAGGCACATATCGCCATGAAAGGGTAGGGAAAGTACAAAACAAGAAAGACGGCAGGTGGATGCATGCCTGATAATGGGAGGGGATCCAGGTCTAAAAGTGAATTAAAGGGCAACAGATTAATCAAGGCAGGCAAGTAGATCTCCACAGTAAAGGTCCCACACTTGCAGTACTCATTGCAAAACCCATAATTAAGACACGCAGCAGCCAGAATAGTTCATACACACCCACTTACATCAGCAGCATCCATAGCACAATACTATAAAGTGTGAAAGCACCTCACACACATTTGTGTATTCCCATACACTCTGCACCAGTGGTGTATACAGACGGGAACTTTTATTATGTACATGTTGGGGGCTGCCATAGCTTTGATCCACCAGCATGTGTTGGAGACTGAAGGTTGTGTGGAGGATGATGCACACGACCACTGCAGGCACCAGAGGAGGAGGAGAGTGTTCAGACCCAGGGTAACCTACCAGGGGCTACATGATCTGGAGATAGTAGAGTATTACAGGGTGGACAGGGACACCCTACAGCAACTTGTGGAGCTGTGCGGCCATGCCTCAGAGCCAGAACAAACAGACGGGAGCCCATCCCAGTGGATACGAAGGTATATGTAAGCCTGAGAATACTAGCTACAGGTACCTTTCAAAGACCAACTGGGGATACAATGGGTATCTCACAGGCATCAGCATCCAGGGTACTACACCAGTTCCTGGATGCCATGTTACCACATGCCAATGAGCACATATACTTCCCCCAAACACAGGAGGAGTTGGCCAGCAATATGCATCTCTTCCACCATGTGGCAGAATACCCGTAGGTACTGGGTGCAATAGACTGCACACACATACACATCAAGTCACCACCCAGTCAGCAGGGTTGGTGCTACATAAACCACAAGGGATACCCCTCCATCAACTGCCAGGTCGTGTGCAATGTCCAGGGCATTATCACGGATGTGTGCGCTGACAGCCTTGGAAGCTATCACGACTCCCACATCTGGCGTGCCTCACAGCTGTATCAGTTATTTGCCGGGGGGACATCCCAAATGGCTACCTGTTGGGGGATGCTGGCTATGCACTGGAGCCATGGATGATGACTCCCATCAGAAATGCACACACACCCATGCAGGAACGCCATAATGAGGCACACGCACAAACCAGAATCATCATAGAGCGTGTGTTTGGGATGCTGAACTCGTGGTTCTGTTGCTTGGACATATCTGGTAGAGCCTTGCAGTACTCTCCAAGCACATGTCCCCACATCTTCATAGTGTGTGCCATGCTACACAATATGGTCCTGTGGAAACAGCTGCAGCAGGGACAGAATGGTGAAAGCCCTCACAGCCCACCACCATTGCCAAGGGCCCCACAGGCACAGAGGTACTCAGACCATGAACACCCTGAGCCAGCTGCAGTAGACAGACAGAGGCATGCCCAGTTTGCCCATGCCTTGGCAAAGAGGGAACGTATAGCACACACACACTGACTCTGTAAGCACCTAGGGACTGACACCTTTCTCCACCGGCACACACGGTAAAATGGATGGCACACACAGAAGACTACCTGTAAATTGTCATGTATAGGCAGTCTACTGTGTGAAACCAACATAGGCAGCCCTCAACTATTGCACACACAACAGCCACTGGCACAAGGTAAGTCAACACCTGAACAGTAAATTAAGATATCAGCATATGCAGATACTGTATGTATAGATTCATAGGTAGGTACTTGGCCAACTGCCAGAGGCCATTCATAAGGCCAGCCAAAATGTGTCAGCTTTTGCCACCCCATCAATTCATTAACCATCCCTCTGTGGAGCAGAGCCAATGGCGGGATCCCTGGGGTGCATCTACTCTTCCTCGTCCACCCTTCAAGGTTTTTCTTGCAGAGTGTTAGTGAGGGGCTCTGTATAATGTAGTTAGGGATGTTGTTCCAATGTATGGGGAGTGTCTGTGACAGGAAGCTGTCCCTCCAGCATCTTCTGGTTATTGTTGTGGCAAGGTCAGCTCACTACAGTGTGTGGCTCACTATGACATGGATTCCCATAGGTGGAGCATATCCATCAAGCCTGAGTTTGACATGGCTGTGTTGGCCAGTGGAGATCATCTCTGGGTAAACGAGATGCCACTGAGTAAAGCAGGTGTTTATTCAGTCCGGCTGCATAGGCCATATGTTGGAGGCCAGTATTCCCCTTGGTGAGGTACATTTGTGGACCCCCCAACTATTGGACGTGTCCTCTAAAGTACATCCCACATGGGTTATATACCCTATGATAGGACTGAAGAGTGATGAGTAAAGGGGCACTATAACCCCAGTATGTCTAGATGGGAGTCCTTTAGTATTCAGATGGCCTACATAGAAGGATGTCCTAACTACTGTGGAGATATAATTGTCAAAGGGGAGATCACTATCTACCAGATACCACATTACTTCATCTGTATTAAAGTGGCTGCCGCTCATGTGTTAATATGTAGGTGCCCATTCCACAATGGAATGACCATGCAGTTAGTGGCACTTGGCTGGAGGCTGTGTTGTTGGCACCCTGTAACATTCTCTGTGAGGACCCTTGAGGGATGTCTGTGTCAGCTGGACTATCAATCATGGCTCCCAGTTTGCAGTCATTGCCAGACATGGTCTGCCATAGTCTACCTGTGTTTGCCTGTACATCTGAGACGTATATGCCAAACAGTAGAGCTCCAAGGACTGAGTCCTGTGGGACACCAGTCATGACTGTTCAAGAGTTGGACCTGGAGACCGCTAGTCATACCATGTGGGTTCTGTGTGTAAGCCCGTTGGCAACCTAACCTGTGATGTATGGGTGAATGTACAGGCTGGTGTGTTTATCAATAATACCCGAGTGGGGCATGGTGTCAAAAGCCTTGGTGAGGTCTAGGTAGTATGTGTGAACCACCTCCCTTGTCATCTAACATCTTGGTGATTGTATGTAACACATCAAACAGGTTCAGTAGGCATGAACTGCACTCAACCAAGCTGACCTGGGTTGGGTCACATGTTTGAAGGTTACCAATGTCATTGTTAATGAGTGCCATGAGGATGTGAACCATACCACTGCAGACCAGGCCAGTCAGGCTTATGGGGTGGTAGTTACCATGGTCAGTTGTGATTTCATTGTGATGGAGTGGAATAACCATCGCCATGCGCCATTGTATGGGCATGTAGCCTGTGGAGAGGCTGAGGTAGGAATGCTTAATTAGATGGGGAGGAAGGCTGTCCTGTACATCTTGTAAGATGCAGTCTGGGTCAATATCTGCCTCCATTGACACTATGTTCTGCTGTTAGAGAGGGCCATTTCCACCTATGTGTCTCTGATGGTTGGGATACTGTACCTTTCAGGTAGTGTTGTGGGCTCTTTAGGGGGTGAAGTATGCACTGAATGTATCTGCAAGGATGTTGGCGATATCAGTAGGATCAGCATATTTTGTGCTATATTTCACCGGCACAGTGCAAATCTGTGTGTCACAATGTAGATCCTTAACATAGCCAAAGAAGGCTTTGTAGTTATCTTTCGAATCCTTGCATATTCTCCTGCTGATGTTAGCATTGGATGATGTCATGAGGGACCTACGTATCATATTAATAGTGATCACGGATGTCTGCCCTTAGTGGGATTTGCTGTGCATCTGGAACACTGTCCTATGTCTGTAGTATAGCCTGTTTATTGCAGAGGTCCACCAGTCCTTATCTAGGAGGAGTGAGTCTTGGTTTACCAGCGATGGCATGATCCATACATCCATGTAGGTGCTTACAGACTGCATTTGTAAATCTGTCTGTATCTTGAGCAGTGTTTCCCCTTTGCGTGGGAGCTGTGAAACCCCCCACCCCTGTCACTAGTAGTGTAAATTTAGCTGTAGGAAAGGTATACACTGTGGTATCCATGGGTGGGGGAGATGCTAGGGTGTGGAAACAGTGAATAGTTCATGGTCAGATCTAACCAGTGACCGGTTAACCTCCACTGTGGTGCACCTGTTGCCCCGAAACATGGTAAACGGAGAAGTGCTTCACACGTTTGACCCTTGCTTAATGTTGTGCAGACCACGGGCAAACCTGCTCACAACCACATAAATGTGCATTATTCACACTTTCCCTACCAATGCCTACCTTGAGAGGTAAAATAATAACACTTTCCAGGAGTACAACACGCAACCATGTACTCCATCCTCAGAGTAACCTAACACTAAGCTACCTGGGATGTACCTATCCCAGCTGTGTATGCAGACAGGTTAAAACACAAAAGGGAGGAATGTGTTGAAATAGGACAACCTGCCATGTACCCAATTAAAGGTGTATGCTCATATATATATATATATATATAGAGAGAGAGAGAGAGAGAGATAAATAGAGACATGTCGATATATACAGGTCTACATATATATGTAGATATATAGACAGGTTAAAAAGATCTACACATCTATGGAGGTACAGATAAACATATGCAATAATGTATATATCTATATACATACACACACACACACACACACACCAGATTCCCCAACAAATGACCAAACGTATGCTACACCTCAATAGCCCAGGAAAGAAGATACCCGTGCATGGATCACTGTTAATAGGTCTGAGAATGGTATCAGGTTTGGGATCTGTGTAATATTTCTCACACAGAAATGTGATACTTTAATGGCAGTTGACAACTTAACATTGTGTTAGTCTATTGCCAAAGATTACTCCTCCATCTTGGACTTGAGAAGAACATTCCAGTCTCTCCTGCTTGTACAGCAAAGGAGGGAAAGGAGACGATACAAGGAATGGACAGTACTATGAAGCAGTTAACACCTCTGTCTTTGCTTCAGTCAGCTCTTCACCATCTTGAAAAGGCAGTAATGCTGGCTATCAGCTGCATATGACTGAATGGATATACTTCTCTTCCAAATCACATCTCAGGGAAGCATCATATACACAGTTAATATGAATATTTATCCTAGTAGTCTATATTAACAAGGGGGTGCTATAAAATGTTATCAGTGCTAGAAGACAGGATAATTTATCATCACTCACCCACATTTTATTTATTTTATTTTATTTTATTTGTATTTGTTTACTGTAATAGAGCACTGAACTCCATGGACCTTTTTCAGACTCAGTCTGGGAGTGGTGTCTGATGCTTAGAGTCACATAGTTAGGCAATAGAGGTTGAGGGAATCAAACCTTGCACCTCTGGACCTCAGGAAACAGCTCGTTAACAGCTCCATAAACCCCATGCCAACTGTCAGATCATCAATCATTGTTGTCACTCTACTAAGTTAAATGTTTATCACTGCTCTACATATACCATCACTCTCTGTAACTGAGTACCATTGACACAGGGAAAACAAAAAAAGACTAACATTGCACACATCAAAACCAGACCACAGAAACACCACCAAAATAGCTGCATGAATGACAGTCAAACATACTGAAATATGACAATAATTTAAATCCAGGAAATATAAATTTACATATACAAAAAATAAATAAACAAACACACTACCACAAGCAGCCAATCCTCAAACAGCATCACCAGCAAATTAAACATGAATCTAAAAATGCATATATATCTTGCCCAAAGGAGAGAGAATTTTTTTGTCCAAAGTAACTCACTTTGTTGACTCTGTGGGGCTGGGTTTGGAGAAGAAGGAAGGACAATCATGCCTAACAGCTTTAGAAACTGTTACTGTCCACAGCACACATGCTAATAGGGATCATGGGACTCAGAGGTAGTAGATGACAGATCCCTCCCAAAGATGAAACGTGCTCTTATCAATATTAAAGTATATGAGGAGTGGAGAGGTCATGGTGAGAATAAGGCGAGCAGGAAGTCAGCAAGACTGCATTCTTGTGTGTTCTGTCAGTAGGAGCCTCACAGCTTTAGGGTTTGCTTCATATTTTTAAACAATATTGGACTGAGATGCTTGGAAAAATGGAGGGCGACACTGCATGTATTACCAAACAAACGAATGTAATTCTTTGTCATGATGAAGGACTACCTGTTATAAATGTCCATGAGGCAACAAAAATACGGTGCTTGGTGGCAAGTTTTGGGGCACCAGACGTGGACAGATACCCATAGGGGGAACTGTGATATACCAATATACTGAGGTAAAGACACTGGACTGTATGTTTATTAAGGTGTGTAGGGACCCATAGGCATCTGTTATTAAAATCAGTGTTTCAGTGTGCTGTACACTTATATACAACCTGAGACACAGGACAGAGTCACGCTGCTTCAGATTGTATTCATTACACTTCATTTTAAGGAAAATATTGAAATATGAAGAATTCAGCTGTTTGTTTGGGGTGCAGAAACACAAGAAAGATGTTGCTGGATCTCATGTGTTTACAGGAGACTTTCTCAGAGATGGATCTGCGACACTACTGTGGAGGAAGGAGTATAGTGTGTCACCATTTTCAGTATGAATAAAGGTGCAATATTAAGCTATTTTTGTTTCTGATTTTGATGAAATTAGAATGTGGGTAGGAAAGGTTTTCATTTTTTTGGATCATAGGCTTATTTTTGTTTGTAATCAGTTAGACTTATGCTTGGGATAGTGAAATTTGATGTAAATTATATAAAGATGTGTGAGCAGGGTTTCATGGTTTCTAGATTTGATAACAGGTTAAGGACTTTGCATGGTATGTGGGTGTATGTATGTGTGTGTGTGTGTTGGGTAGTGCAGTGTTAAGGCTCTTAATCACGTGGTATAGTTTTAACTGGACTCACTACCTTGCAATGCAGACTTACTCTCTCATTAAGCTCTATTTATCCAATAACCATAGATTACCCAAGAAACCACCCTGTAGTTAACTGCCTGAAAGAAGACAATAACACCCACATGGCATGAGCGCAGCTTGTCATTTGCTTCCTGGGAATATTACTTGCAGATGTGGTCGGGTGAGTTGCTGATGATTCTGCACATTGCAACTAGGAGAATATGGAATTCGAGAAAACACAAAGTATGGAAAAAAAAATAATGCAGATATGGTTAAAGCCACCTGCTAAAGTGCCTATGCTTGAATCAAAAATGAGAGAGAGAGAAAGAAAGAAATCAAAAATATATAAAACAAAGACCTTTCTTAAAAGTGTCACACTGCTGATCATCTAGGCTAGCTGACTTAAGTAAATTACCCCCCCCCCAAAATAGATAAATAAGTAAAGAAATAATTTTTTGGACAATGAGGCAATTGTACACGAGAGTAAACTGACAAACTGTTAAAAAGGGCACAGCTGTGGAATGAAGAATTACAGGAAGAAATACCATTTAACTTTTTTTCCCTTCAAAACATCATTTGACTTTGATCAGAGAAGAAACGAAGGAAAAACTACAAAGGGGACAAATGATCAAAGTAGGAGGGGCATATTTTGAAAGAGGGACTACATAGTTCTCAACCAAACATGTGCAGGTGCAGATTAAACAAACAAAAAGATCTGTTGTAGGGAAAAGGTCAAACGTTGTGGTGGCAGATACACTGAAATGTACAGTGAAGTAGAAAATACTTTAGTATGACTGGATTTTGCTGCCAGAAGAGCTACATTTATGCATGCAATAAAACACTGTTGGGCAGCATTTCCTTGTACATATAAAGAGGTGGTTAAACTTACTAGTATAATTAATTGCCAGTTAGTTTATATAAGGGGTCACCAATGGAAAAGCGTCCAATGTGTAAATAAACAATACATTGAACTATTTATCAAGTTTAAACTTGACTGTGATTGTGATCTTCGATTACAGGGACTCAAACAAAAGTGTGTCACAGACAATGCACACCCCTTCAGAAAATGAAAAAGAACAAAATGGAGGAAAAAGAATATGAGCAATTACACACACACACACACACACACACACACACACACACACACACACACGCATTATATCTAAATGAGTACATATTAAGTTATCGAACTTTTAAAAGTTTGAACATTTCAATGGAGATCTCCGTATGTGCGGAATGGGAAGATTTCCCTTTCCTGCACTGTAGTGCGATCTCTGTGTTGGTATATTTAAAGAGCGGGTGTGTGGGGGGCACGGGGTGTTCCCCCTGCTTAAAATGGTTAGGTAGTTTTTTTTTTCTGTTTATTTTTTTTTCCACTTTTCGAACTTTTAAAAGTTCGATCATATGACTTCAACCATATGACACTCGAACTTTTAAAAGTTCGATAACGTAATATACACCCTATATAATGACATACACACACACACACACACACATATATATATATATATATATATATATATATATTATAAAACAAAATATAAGTCACAGACACACAGACACACACATATATATATATGTGTGTGTGTATATATATATATATATATATATATATATATATATATATACATATATATATATATATATATATATGTATATATGTATACATATATATATACACACACACACATATATATATATATATATATATATATATATATACACACACACATATATATATATATATATATATATATATATATGTATATATATATATATATATATATATATATATATACACACATATATATATGGATCTACTTCAGTAGATCGAACTTTTACTAGTTTGAACCTCATATGGCCGAGACCATATGTTCAAAATCGTAAAAGTTTGAACACTGACGTAAAACCACATAAAACCAAAACTAAACGTCTTTGGGGGGGGGTGGCTACGCTCCCTCTGCACCCCCACACCCCCCTTACTTAAATATACCAACTCCAAGATCGCACTACATTGCAGAAATGGGAACTCTTCCCTTTCCGCTCTGTACAGAGATCTCCATTCAGTCAGATCGGACTTTTACAAGTTCGAATATATGGTCTCGGCCATATGTGGTTTGAACTTAGAAACGTTTGATCTACTGAAGGGGACCCATATATATATATATATATATACATATTTATATATATATATATATATATATATATATATATATATATATATATATGTCTACTTCACATCTCCTAAATCTCATTTGACTGAATTTCGTTTGACTGAGACCAAATCGCCTAATTTTCAAAATACTGAAAACTCATTTGACTGAATCTCATTTCATGGAAAGCTTACAATGCTAAATATCAAAACACTAGATATTAAATCATAGGCATACACACTTACAACACTAATGACTACCTCTTTCCAGAATTTAAAAACTACCTACTTACCCTCTTAACAGAAACCAGCCAATATAAAACCAAACTAGGTTACACCCCCCCCCCCAACCATATATACGAACTCCAGGATCACACTACAGTGAGGAAAAGGGTATATACCTTTTACTTGCCTTATACTACTCTGCACACTGCCACTACTGCTGGGAATGCACAACACATCCGCCATATTACTTTAGATACTTCCCATAAAAATTTAAAGATACATACCCACATTTAAAAACAGTACAACACCATCATCACATGATGTGAACATAAAAAGAGAGCACAGACATGTTCTTTGAATGACTATAGGAAAGTGTTCTACTTCAGTATTGTTATTAAGCAAGAAAATACGTCTGTGAACATAAAGCACCTATAATAACAGATGTGACTGTAGTAAAACACATCCCTGCAGTCCTCATGTTTACATCAAGGCATCTACATCAGTCTGTACTACTGATTAATTAAACATAATACATGTAATAAAACATGTACAACACCATCCCACAGACACTAATAAAGCACATTCCTATACTCCTGAAGTATTAATATAACTGCTTATTTCATTGCGGATAACCTGTGTCTCTCTCTCTTCTGAAGGCTTCTGTAAATTGACAATGACTTTTAGTGTCATCATAGGTACTATTTTTGGCAAGATCCATCACTTGTACATTCCAATGCAGCAAATTCCAGTCCAGCTTACATTAGAGTGGTACCACTCAATGTTAGCAGTCTGACCAAAAAATGCCCAGGACTGCCGCCTTCCCGACACTTGAATTCACACATATATATGTAGTTACTAGCACTTGGTTTCACTGGAATGACAGCAATCCCAACATACAAGAGAAGTGTGACTATTACTCCTTCATAACGTCTGGAAACGGTGAAGGAGTGTCTATCTGATCAGCCATCTCACATCAAATCCCTCACAATGCCCTTTGAAACTCCCCCACATCTTGGTTATACTAAATAAATCTATTTACCACATTTTTGTTGGTTATAGATCCTATCAATGTCTCCTAATGAGCAAGATAATTACCTCCTTAAACTGAATTCTGTACCCCCTAATACTCCTAATCCCCAATAATCTAATCCTGGGTAACGTTAGCTATCCATCCATTAACTAAAATCATACACAACAAATAATAAATAACCCCAGTGGCTCCTCATTGTTATCAATACCAACTCCCTAATTCAGGTTGTCCAAGGTCCTACCTGAAGTGAAAAACCTGCCTGACCTCATCCTTACAATCGTTGGCTCTGCCTTCACTCTTCCATTAAATTAAGACTTCTGACTCGTGCTAGCTATCTCATTTTTGAGTTTAATAGCAAGCAGATAGTGTAACAGTTAACAGTGGTCAGCTAATAAACAAATTCTTTACTGCAAATACAGTCCCAAGGTTGTGGAAATGGACTATAGTTCATCCACTCCATAAAGGAAGACATTCCAAAATTATTTCCATATTAAATCATCTTGTTAAAATATCATAAAATACCTCATCCTCATATTTAACTCTCTAGAGCCATATTAGAATAGAGAATGATACACTGCTTGGGTCTGTGATAGGGCATAGAAGAGGGTAACTGCTTGGGTCTATGATAGGGCACAGAATGGGGTAACTGCTTGGGTCTATGATAGGGCACAGAATGGAGTACAAGCTTCATTGAAGCATTGCCTTAACACTCAGCATACCTATATCAGATAGTACATTGGATATGCACAGTTAGGCCCCCTTTTATGCAGGCAGCATCGTAAACAGGAAAGTGATGATACATTGAAGATTGAGTGTCTGTTGACACCTATTGCAGCTTGCTGGTCAGGAAGGAATGTAGCAGTCGGGATTTAATGCACAGCTGTAAAATACAATGCAGTTTGATGGTGGATCCAAGGGAAAACACGTGAATTTAGAATGGTAAGATGATGAACCGTGCAGGAAAAAAATCTGGGAGTCATAATTATCCTTGTGCTGAATCACTGAATGCAGTATGAAAAGGGAGTGGTAAAGTCTAACATAATGCTGGACAGCACAGCTTAGGGTGTGGATTCCAGATATTTTGTAGGCCTACTTGCATTGTGATTGACACTGGTAAAGCCACATTTAACAGAATGTCCCTCTCTGGTGGTCACGCAGAGGACTGGAAGGCATCTTGTATCAAAGGACTTTAGACATCTACCTATGTATATATTGGAGCTTTGAGAGTTGCTAAAATAAAAGTCATTGTGTTAGCAAGCTTTTTCTGAAATATCTGAAACTGAAATGTCTGTCATTATTTAATTAGTTCAATGCTTAATGGTTTTCCATACAGAGGGACCGAGCTAGTAAAGATGTGCAGCAGGTAAGGGTAATAAAGGATAATGAGGGAAACGTACTCACAAGCAAGGAGAGTGTGTTGAGCAGTTGGAAAGAGTACTTTGAGGGGTTGATGAATGAAGAGAATGAGAGGGAGAGAAGGTTGGATGATGTGCGGATAGTGAATTATGAAGTGCAGTGGATTAGCAAGGAGGAAGTAAGGATAGCTATGAAGATGATGAAGAATGGAAAGGCTGTTGCTCCAGATGACATACCTGTGGAAGCATGGAGGTGTTTAGGGGAAATGGCAGTGGGGTTTTTAACTAGATTGTTTAATGAAATCTTGGAAAGTGAGAGGATGCCTGAGGAATGGAGAAAAAATGTTTTGGTACTGATTTTTAAGAATAAGGGTGATGTGCAGAGCTGTAGTAACTACAGAGGGATTAAACTGATCAGTCACAGCATGAAGTTATGGGAAAGAGTAGTGGAAGCTAGGTTAAGAAGGGAGGTGATGATTAGTGATCAGCAGTATGGTTTCATGCCAGGAAAGACTACTACAGATGCAATGTTTGCTCTGAGAGTGTTGCTGGAGAAGTACAGAGAAGGTCAGAAGGAGTTGCATTGTGTCTTTGTGGATTTAGAGAAAGCATATGACAGGGTGCCTAGAGAGGAGTTGTGGTATTGTATGAGGAAGTCAGGAGTGTCAGAGATGTATGTAAGAGTGGTACAGGATATGTACGAGGATAGTGTGACAGCGGTGAGGTCTGCGGTGGGAGTGATGGATGCATTTAAGGTGGAGGTAGGATTACATCAAGGATCAGCTCTGAGCCCTTTCTTATTTGCAATGGTAATGGACAGGTTGACAGATGAGATCAGACAGGAGTCCCCGTGGACTATGATGTTTGCAGATGACATTGTGATCTGTAGTGAGAGTAGGGAACATGTGGAAGAGACCCTGGAGAGGTGGAGATATGCTATAGAGAGAAGAGGAATGAAGGTCAGCAGGACTAAGACAGAATATATGTGTGTGAATGAGAGGGAGGATAGAGGAATGGTGAGGATGCAAGGAGTAGAGGTGGCGAAGGTGGATGAGTTTAAATACTTGGGATCAACAGTTCAGAGTAATGGTGAGTGTGGAAGAGAGGTGAAGAAGAGAGTACAGGCAGGATGGAGTGGGTGGAGAAGAGTGTCTGGAGTGATTTGTGACAGACGAGTACCAGTAAGAGTGAAAGGGAAGGTCTACAAGAGGGTAGTGAGACAGCTATGTTATATGAGTTGGAGACAGTGGCATTGACAAAAAGGCAGGAGTCAGAGCTTGACGTGTCAGAGTTGAAGATGTTAAGATTTGCACTGGGTGTGAAGAGGGTGGACAGGATTAGGAATAAGTATATTAGAGGGTCAGGAATCCAGAAAAGCATGAACAGGACCAATAAAAAATAAATCCAAGGTGGAAAACCAAACCAAGACAGACTGCTGCTCAGAAAGTCTAATTCTTTAATACAAAACCATGAAAAACAATGAAAACACAAGCGCTTTCGCTCGGTCTGTGCCGAGCTTTATCAAGTGAACATCCAAAGTGCTGCAAGGCTTTATATACACTGAAATTATTAATTAATCAATTAAAAAAATAATCAATTAAAAAATTAAAGCTTAAAAATGCTGGAGTTGATAAATTGTTAAAAATGCTTCTTTGTTAAAAGTTAAACCTGGTGCATTATAATAAATGTATACAGTAAATATTAAAACTAAAATGTAAAATAATCGAAAGAAACTGTAGGCAGTGCATTTAGCAATAAATTAAAATAAATCATTTATCATATTTCACTTGAAGATTTTTTATCAGCAATAAATGAGCTTCTCATAATCGAGCCTTTCTTAGCTTGAGGACACTGTTTATGTTGATGTTGTCATTTAATCCAGGGTGTCTGCCTGCATCTAGTTTAAGTTGCCATATAAGTTCCTTGTATTAGGGTCTCCCAGTCACCTCCCTAGCATCCGGGGTAACTTGCTCCAACACTATGAATTTAAGATCTATCCCAGGGCAAGTGAGTGAATGCTTATAGAATGCGTTAGACTCCCTTTGTTTACTTAGATCGCAAAAATGTTCGTAGAGTCTTTTCCTAAATGGCCTCTCAGTTTTGCCAACACAGAAGCTTGAGCAGGTGGTGCAAAAACCTAGGTAGACAACCCCTTTACTCCCACAGGTGTAGTGATGATATGATTTGATGTTAAAATTCCTGGAGGGAATGTAAAGTGTTGGAGCATTAATAATGGCATGGCATTGATTACAGGACCCACATTTGAAAGTGCCTAGTCGTGTGTTAGAGTTATTAGCCTGGAAATTAGGTTTTCTTTCAAATAGTTCCTTGAAATTAATGTCCCTCTTTCTTACAAATTTAGGGTGTGGTGGGAGGGCATCTTTGAATTCTTCATGAAAGGTCAGTACAGGCCAGTGCCTCCTGATGATCTCCTCAATATCAGCAGAGTTGCCGGAATAGGTATAGATAAAACTATTCCGGAAGGTGTCAGATATCACTGTTGTGTTAGTTGTGACAGAAGGTTGCCCTGTACCAAGAAGTGGTGGAAATGTTGTTTCTCTGTTATTAATCACTTCCTTAGCTAAGGAGGTGATAAGGGAGAGAGGGTATCCCCTGTCTACAAACATGGACTGCAAAAAATGTATTTCATACAAAAAATCAACAGTGGAGCTGCACATCCTAGAGGCTGTAATGAACTGGCCCTTAACAATGCCTTTTTTCTGATAAAATGGGTGTGCACTTTGAAAATGCAGAAAAGAATTAGAAAAAGTAGGTTTCCTGTAAAGTTTAGAAAGGAATGTTGAATTGTTATAATCTTTATATAAAGTCATGTCAAGATAGTGAAGTTCGTGCTTGTTAATGTTGTGAGTGAACACCAAGAAGGGGGTAGTGGAATTGATATAACTAAAAAAATCCTCAAACTGATTGAGGGTCCCATTCCATAAAATACAGATGTCGTCTAGGTATCTTCTATAATGAGTTAAATATTGAACCCAAGTAGAAGAAAAAATGAACATACGTTCCCATCTGTGCAAGACAGCGGTGGCATAAAAAGAAGCGCATGAGGCATCCATGGCCACTCCTTTCCTTTGTCTAAAAAGCTCACCATTAAAGAATATATTTTATCAGAAAAAAGGCATTGTTAAGGGCCAGTTCATTAGAGCCTCTAGGATGTGCAGCTCCACTGTTGATTTTTTGTATGAAATACATTTTTTGCAGTCCATGTTTGTAGACAGGGGATACCCTCTCTCCCTTATCACCTCCTTAGCTAAGGAAGTGATTGATAACAGAGAAACAACATTTCCACCACTTCTTGGTACAGGGCAACCTTCTGTCACAACTAACACAACAGCAATATCTGACACCTTCCGGAATAGTTTTATCTACACCTATTCCCGCAACTCCGCTGATATTGAGGAGATCATCAGGAGGCACTGGCCTGTACTGACCTTTCACGAAGAATTCAAAGATGCCCTCCCACCACACCCTAAATTTGTAAGAAAGAGGGACATTAATTTCAAGGAACTATTTGAAAGAAAACCTAATTTCCAGGCTAATAACTCTAACACACGACTAGGCACTTTCAAATGTGGATCCTGTAATCAATGCCATGCCATTATTAATGCTCCAACACTTTACATTCCCTCCAGGAATTTTAACATCAAATCATATCATCACTACACCTGTGGGAGTAAAGGGGTTGTCTACCTAGGTTTTTGCACCACTTGCTCAAGCTTCTATGTTGGCAAAACTGAGAGGCCATTTAGGAAAAGACTCTATGAACATTTTTACGATTTAAGTAAACAAAGGGAGTCTAACGCATTCTATAAGCATTCACTCACTTGCTCTGGGATATATCTTAAATTCATAGTGTTGGAGCAAGTTACCCCGGATGCTGGGGGAGGTGACTGGGAGACGACCTTCGAATACAAGGAACTTATATGGCAACTTAAACTAGATGCAGGCAGACACCCTGGATTAAATGACAACATCAACATAAACAGTGTCCTCAAGCTAAGAAAGGCTCGATTATGAGAAGCTCATTCATTGCTGATAAAAAATCTTCAAGTGAAATATGATAAATTATTTATTTTAATTTATTGCTAAATGCACTGCCTACAGTTTCTTTCGATTATTTTACATTTCAGTTTTAATATTTACTGTATACATTTATTATAATGCACCAGGTTTAACTTTTAACAAAGAAGCATTTTTAACAATTTATCAACTCCAGCATTTTTAAGCTTTAATTTTTTAAATGATTAATTTTTTAATTGATTAATTAATAATTAATTTCAGTGTATATAAAGCCTTGCAGCACTTTGGATGTTCACTTGATAAAGCTCGGCACAGACCAAGCGAAAGCGCTTGTGTTTTCATTGTTTTTCATGGTTTTGTATTAAAGAATTAGACTTTCTGAGCAGCAGTCTGTCTTGGTTTGGTTTTCCACCTTGGATTTATTTTTTATATTAGAGGGTCAGCCCAGGTTGGAAGGTTTGGAGACAAAGCCAGAGAGGCAAGATTACGTTGGTTTGGACATGTGCTGAGGAGGAATGCAGAGTATATTGGGAAAAAGATGTTAAGGATGAAGCTGCCAGGTAACAGGAAAAGAGGAAGGCCAAAGATAAGGTTTATGGATGTGGTGAGAGAGGACATGCAGGTGGTTGGTGTGACAGAGCAAGATGCAGAGGACAGGAAGAAATGGAAACAGTTGATCTGCTGTGGCGACCCCTAATGGGAGCAGCCGAAAGAAGAAGAAGAAGAAGAGTGGTAGGAGAGTGAGAAGAAATGTACAAGATATAAAACATGAACTGTTTCAAAATGGACTTAAATGAAATATTACTTCACAAAAGTGTTTACTGGATCCCTGGAGTATAGCACATGAGGCAGTGAGTAGTTGCAGTGTATATTGTGCAATAGAGAATGTTCAGGGATCATTGAGACAGATTGAATCCATTTTTCAGCAGATTTAAGAGAGGGGCAACTACTTAGCTGCTAGCTGCAGTACTTGGAAGGACTTACAAGTCAGCTACGGGTCTTCTTATATTTTTATCTTGATATGATCATGGAAATATAAGTACACCTCTCAACCTGTTAGCACAATAAATCTGGACAAGGCCAAAATAATGGGGGTGACAAAGGGCCAAAACTAGGGACAAATTTTAAATACTGCTCTTTCAAACTTTGAGATTTGCTAAAATAAAAGTCATTGTGTTAGCAAACTTTTTCTGAAGGATCTGAAACTCAAATGTCTGTCATTATTTAATTAGTTCAATGCTTGATGGTTTTCCAGAAAACCACCCATTTTATAAGGAACAAACCAAAAATATGAGGCAAAAATCTGGACAACCTGTGAAAATCTGGACACTTGAGAGGGATATGACTCAAAGAACCATAAACCAATGTAATGCTCCTACTGCAGCATTTAGATTGCACTCTGGTGTCTTGATTGAGCAGAATTTGCATTTTGCTGATAGAATCTATCTGGTCAGTGCATATTTGATTGTCCTAAGATGTGGATCATTTCACAGCCTAAACTTGGTGAGTCAAGAAGGCTTGCTATCTGTCAAACTTAAGACCGTTATTAAGAATGGGTGTCACAATGTCCTGTCATGGGTTCTCTTTCCTCTTTTTCTCATTATCTATGAACCTCAAGTGATGAGACAGTTGAAAATACAGGGTGAATTAGTATGTTGGAGCAGTTATCTGGAAGATTCTACTTCAAGTTCTGCTTAATGGGTCTGTTATTCTCTCTGCTCTGTACCTCATGCTGCTATCTTTCGCATCAAGAAAAAACAGTCCTCAGGGTGGCCATACCCAGTGACTCTGCTCATTAAAATTACAGCAGAATCCCTTGGGCAGCCTTTTCTGATCTATAGGCTGCATTGCAAACAGCTCTGTACACAACACTGCCTTCAATAAAGTGAGCTTAGTAGTAACTGTTTAGAGCTAATACCCAGGTGCACTTTACCTAGCGCAAGCTCCTTGCATCCCCAAAGCCTGTTACCCAGGTGCACTTTACCTAGCGCAAGCTCCTTGCATCCCCAAAGCCTGTTTTGTTAGTGTGGCTGCTTTAGTACTTTGGGACAGTCTAACTGAGTACACCCAGCTGCTCCTGGTCTAAACTTCATTCAAGTGTGAAAGAATGCTAGAGGGCGAACAGCATGTTTTCTAGCGCTGGATTCTCCAGGGAAGGTTAAAGTACGCTCTTCTGCTGGTGAAGTTGAACAAACTTGTTCTGCTGTATAATTATCCAAGAACTAGACATGCTATCAAGATTTTTTAATTTCTGCATCTCACATCCCTTGACTATTACTAATTTAACCTTTCAATTCATCTGGTCTTAGTATCGTCCATGTGCAATATGAGCTTCTTGTATTAACTTCTGACTTTTCTCTCCTGACAGGCCCATTTTTCTTCTTTTGCTTACATCTTTCTTTATGTAATCCCTGCTCTTCACTTCAGTACTCATGCTCTCATCCCTCGGTACCATTGTGGAGACAGAATGATGCACTGTTTATCACTGTAGATGTTGTTTCTTTCGGCTTTTCCCGGTTAGGGGTCACCACAGTGGAACTCCGGACCGCTAATGATTAGATAATAAATGTAAAATCATCATGCTCGTCGGAATAGTTATACAGAATGTTAACCCTGTTTATATAAGCCTTGATGCCTGCATATATGCATTGCTTTTCATACAGAAGGTCATTCTTACATGGGGTAGGAAAAATAAGGTACTGCTTAATGTGGATTTGTATGTCGCTTATCATACTGGTAGAGAAATGGGAAGATTAGGTGAGACAACCAATCCTTGTCTGCTCTTCCTGTATTACACACACACACACACACACACACACACACACACACACACACACACACACACACACACACACACACATGTTTTCTAGCCCCATACTGCCTTTTTATTCAGAGTCCAACTAATGGATCTCCCACCTGAACATATCAAGCACCAGACCACATTAATGTGGCACTGGTCAGTGCCAGGAGTTTAAATAACAAATTGGCTGATTTTGAGGCCCAGTTGTTTTAGACCACATACATGCATGTGTACTATAACTGTTACAGAAACTTGATTTGAAATTACAAAAGGTACTCCCTCCATACCAGCATTTTATGCCCATCACACTTTTCAGCCCAGTGGTAATTGTGCTGGTTAAAGACCACATCACTTCTAGGCAGATCCTTAGAGACCCAAAAACTGAACAGATTGAGATCCAAATCACACCAAACAGAACTGGCTATCAGATCATTGCAGGTTCCAAAATACACTGCATGAACTTCAGATTAACAGGAATTTCATTATCCTAACTAACCAATGATAAATATCAAAGAGCTGGATGCAGACCATGTCTCCTTATATCAACAGATTCTTCCTGAGAAGTAACTGGAGGAATACACTAAGAACTTAACCAAACAAAAAGTAAAAAACAAGATGCCCCTTAGCCCCTTTGGATAAATTAAAATCAGCAAAGATCTATATTTTCTCTCATTTGTGCAAACCCTAAGAATAAGAGGAAAAGGATGGAACATGCACAAAAGGGGCTCTAACCATTGACAGATGAAGGAATCCTGAAGCCCTATCCATTATTTTCAGCTCTGCATTTTCTATTAAGGTAAAAAGATCCCACAAGAAACCCCACAACGCAAAATCAAAAAGACAAAATCTAACCACTTATGATTTACAACACAGCTTTGCAGACGAGTCTGACAGAATACACTTCACACATGACAGGTTCACTGCTACCAGCCTTACTCATATAGCAAGGACCACTGCTCACACAAACAATGCTGTTCTGCAGAAATGGCACCACTCTGTGTGCCCTCCTATTTACTTATGTGCCATACTAGTTTGATGTGGTCAAGCAGTACTTGGAAAACCCCTGTCTTGAGAATGCTCTGTAACGTCCTAACAAACAGAGACACAGCCAACAACTCCTTCAGACTGGTGTGACATTCTAAACACCATAGAAACCAAATCCCCTAGACAAAAGCAGATCACAGGTGGGCTCCTCAGTCCAGATCCGATGTATCTTTCATTAGAATGTGGGACAGGGAAGGCACTTTAAATGATCTACATAGACTGACCCAAAGTGCCAACAATTCACCATTGAATCTTCTTGACTTCTCTGGCTGTCTCTCCTAATCTCACAAGTTCCAGAAAAAACAATGTAATGTAAATCATATCTGGTCTTCTATTTGACAACACAAGAATACTTGTTGACAAATGACAATGGGCCATCTAGCAGACAACCATTTCCATATGATTCCCTACTGAAAACAAGCTAATATGTGCTGCAAACTGTCTTTAGTAAGACACACAATTTCCTTCTCAGAACCCAGTAATGATCCAAAGAAAGCTTCCTTCTTACTGGCACTAAATCGGACAATTCAATAGTGCTGAATCCCACATTTTGGAGTTTCTCGCTACACATCATTCTAGCTTTCTGTGAAATTTCATATTACTTCTTTAGGTATTAGTCTCTGCATTTGCTATATCACATAGGTATTTTCTAGCTCAGGTAAGTCAGTGATTGGGGAGAGGTAGTGACATAAATTCTAGCAACAGAACAAATAAAAAGCTGTTAATGACTTAGCAGAAAGTAATAATTTCAAACTCAAGCAATTAGCCATAGGTAAACAGCTTTACACCAGACTTAAAGATCTGACTCACAACTACAATCCTGCGACTGAATAAAGCACTGATCACAGCTACTCTTTCCAGCCTAACATTTGATTGTATCCTATAAGAGACAGCCACAAACAAAAATCAGAGGCTGCCAGAGACAGTGAATAAAAGTTAGGAACCCAGACAACACTCAGTTTATCACTGGATACACTGGACTATACAGCAAGTGTTCTCACCAAACTACAGTCTGTGCCTCCTTAAAATTACAGCAACCAGGGAAAAACTTTGACTACAAAATGAAATAACATTAGTGTGGATGTCCAGCCTGGCCACTATGTGACATAATAAATTACAAAATAGTAGCAAATTATAAAAATAATGATAACAATAACAGCTCTGAGTGGTGCAGCGCGTCATTAATTCTGAAGAAAAGATCAAGATATGATGAAAAACATATTGTTTTCAGTTCTGGATGCAGTTATCCTAAAGAGTTTGCTGGCCTTGCACTGCATATTGGAGACCATGCACATGTGAAACAAATCTGCAGGTCTTAGCTCAGTTCCCAGTAGAAAATGGTTCACAGGTGAAAATAATCTGCTGATTAGCATTACACAGGCCACTGGCTATGGTTCACAGCATGTAAGACATGTTAAGGTTTCTGCTTAATTCCTATATGGAACTGGTTAACAGGCAAAACATACCAAACCCAGCTCAATCCTTCATTCCATGTGTGACACTCATGTGCAAAAAGTGAAATATCTTGTCAGCTCATTAACTGGTTTCTTAATGGACAGTGTTCATTAGTGAAATTAAATGGGGTTGCCATTCTTACGCAAGGAGAAAGTTAAGTACTGAAATTTGCTTATTGGTCTTAGGTGAGTTATCAGATGGATATGGTTCACATGTAAAATACATTTGCTGTTTTTTTTTTTTTGCTTAGTTCCTCTTTCAGAAGTAAAACAGATTTGCTGGGCTCTGTTCCATTTTCAGTAGATATAATTTACAGATGTGCATAAGTTTATTTTTTTTTTCATCTGGGTTGCTAGCTGCATGCAGATGAGCAAATTTAGTGGTCTGAACTTTCTTCACCAATGGACATATTCATAAATGAACCAAGTTTTTACAGTCATATTTCAGTTTGCATCAGAAAGCAATTCACAATAAAATACTGCACTGTGTTGCTTACCAAACAATATTCTTACTCTCTAATCAAAACACCTTCATTATGGCCAACGAAAAGTCCAAGGTGACCCATTCAGTTGCCTTACTCTATATATCAAAACAAAATATGCCAGTGAGTACGAATCTGGGCACATTTCAGAATCGCCAATGATTCAGTCCACTACCAGCAACATACTGATTTAGCAACAAGGGCTAAAGGAAAGACAAATCTGCAATGCTAACTAATTCAGAAATAAATAGGCTTCAATCCTAAAACGATCCGTGGGATTCTGAAGGCGCATTAATTTCTCAGTCAGTATAAAATGTTCCCAAAATGCCCTCACTCTAAATCTGAATGGCAGAAGACTCACATATTTTACATCTATTGGTAACTCCTTCAGTTATCAAATAAATTGCGCCTCTTGCTAGATTAGTGGTTCTCCAGTTGCCTTCGTAACAAAAATGCACAAGCAAAAACACAAAAGACATGTGCTGCACCCTAACATTGGAACTGTGTAAAGATGTTCAGGTTGAAAGATCTACAGGATCAGCACCTCCCTGCCAAATGAGATTTCACAGGCTTCTGGCTCTGACCATGGGACATCCCATGGCCTCCCTTACAGGCCACTGACAATGTCACTGGACCATCCCATGGCCTCCTTACAGGCCACTGGCTCCACCCCTGGGCCATCCCATGGCCTCCCTTATAGGTGACTGACTCCGCCCCTGGGCCACCCCATGACCTCCCTTACACAACATCCTCCTGTAGCACTTCAGGCTCTTTTCTGCTGTGCAACTAAGGAAGAAAGAATTTTTTGGAAGTGACTCTTCTAACAAGCACTCATTTTATGAAATGTGAAAGACCAGACAAATAGGATGTAGTGAGGAACATGTCATAGAATTAGAACATCTTTTCACAGATCCAGTATTTTGGTAAATACACGCAGCTTCTGAACTAATTTGGAAAGGAGTGGCTACGTTAGTTACTACAGAGAGTCTAAGCAGAATTGAATGTCTGTATTGGGAAACTCATCTGAAGCATGGGTCAGATAGTCATGGCCCTGAGATAAATTTATTTAGTTTAGATTATTTGCTGGGGTAGGGTTCTGACCAGAATAGATCAGTTCCAGGCCCAGTTCAGGTTGTACTGATAAAGACAGAAATAGAAGATGAAAACACAAGTACGTGTAATAACTAACTACTATATATATATAGTGTTTTGCAAAGTTATCATATGCGTCATCCATGGAGACTCTGTGAAGGAAAGATACAAATACAATAACTGCTTTAAAATTGCCATACATGCATGATCCAAGGTTTGGCAACATTTATTATAGCAAATGGCAGTTCAGTTAGATAACTACTTAGAGAAACACTATTTCATAACCTTCCTTCCACTTAGCAAGGGAAATAAACAAATGGTGCTTTCTGTTGGGTGCCATCTGAGTCATGTAATAGCTTCATTGCTTATGAATAACTGGAATACATTCGTTTGATCGAGCTAACATTGCTTGATCGGGTATAACACCGAGTATTATCATCAAATTTTTTATTGTCGAACGGTCGGAATGTCATACAAAACACCGAATGTGACATTTCCGACCACTCTACCACCTAAACAAGTGCTACCATGGGTCAAAAATGGGGGGATATTTTGTGATTTGCAACAATCGCTATCGCTTTTTTGAGGTTTTGGTGCACTGCTTTCGACCATATTCTGATCGACCATCCACAGGCCGATCAAATGCATGTATACCTGAATAACCACAGTATCAAAAAGATGTTCTCCAGAATTAGAATATGGGGAAACACTGGTGAATAAATTAAATTATTCTGTTTTGTGGCTGTACCTACCTTAGGTAGAAGGGATGGATTAGTTCACAAAGGTACCATGTCCTTAAGAAATGCCACATAAGAGAAGTGCACACACAAGGCTTGTCATTCACAAATATGCTGAACAGAGGTGTGGAAGACTTCTGTGATAAAACTTAATTCTGCTTTTTTTAATAGCTTAAAGAGAGAAAGTGTGAACTTCTCAAGAAGAACTGGGTGTTTCAAAGGAAGTTTAAGAATCAAGGCATTCCACAGAGAGGCTTTATAAATCTTTAGCAGAGCCTCTAATAAGAAAGTTAGACGTGAGTGCTGGAACTAAAAAAAATGCCCTGCTATTTCTGTTCAACCAAAGACAATGCTTCCATTTACCTGAGTGATGTTTATATGTGGTAGCTTTCCATGATGCCTTAAGAATTGACATGCGATTGTGATATCATAGGAAGCAGGGCAGTCATGTCATTATCTTGATGGCATGCAATTAAGGATGGGACATTTCTAAAGATGAAACAGAGGCCTCTTTGATCGTGAAAGGAGGTAGAGAGAGAAAAGATTTGCATCAGTCAGAAACATCACTATTACAATAAGAGTTACCCCTACCAGCTTCACTTTCATAAGGACTTTCAGATTAATAGGACTAAAGAAACAACATACAAAAAGTCCTTGCATTAATTGGATGCTAAGCCATCCCGATGAGACCCTTTTCAATGAAAAGCAGAGAAAAGTAACCGATGCACTTTGCACTAGTACAGGAAACAAAGAAGTTGGAAACCAGCTATCCCCACTCTCTGCATATTCTGAAAGCAACTCGGGTCTCTTGCATATTGAGGAATCATATTTAAGAGAGTAGGAGGTTCCTGCTCAATTTGCCTGCCTGATAGTCATTTATATAGAAGAAAAATGTAATTATCAGTAACAGGTCCACAGACAGCACCCATTCCAAATTAAGTGTAGCCTCTCAACAAAGGAGATAAATATGGATATCTGCCTGCTTGCTAATGTACCACACCACTAACAGGCTGTCTGCTTAAAAGACTGGGGATCCACTGATTCAGTGTTTGTAGACGAGAAGAACTGCTCTTGGTTCCAGTACATTTGTATGCAGTTCTGACTCTTAAGCAGGCAAAAGTCATGCACTGACAGGAGCCATATCCCTAGAAACAGTTTACCAGAAAGCAAATTCTTTGTTTGAGATAACCATCCCAAGTCCTTCCTGCATGTCCCTCAGATTCTAAATCAACTATCAAGGTGAATCTGGCTTCAGTGAACTCTTAATGAGTAGCAGAAGATTCTCACAGGAAGCCTGGTAAGAGGAATCATTACAATAGATGATACCATATGACCTAATGAGTATACAACAGTCTGTGCCATCTTGAATTGTAAAAGTTGGGGGATCTGCTCTAGAAAATCTAGAATCCTGTCTAGAAGAAAAGATGCACAGCAATTCCTCATATTCAAAGTGCATACTATGAAAGTGGAATGGATATGGCCAACAATTTTGGTTGTCAACCACTATGTACAATGCCCAGAGACCACAATAAATGTAGTTTTCAGTCTCCCGCATGAGCCAGTCACTGCCTAGTGTTTTGCAGTTGATAGGTTTGTATATATTAGTTTGGTTGGTATGAGAGTGTAAGGGACTTTACCCTATGAAAAACTTTATTTGAGATGCTCCATTACATTACACATGCTATTTGGCTTTTCAAGTTTTGTAATCAAGCACTTTAGAGGTGAGGGACAGGAATACGATTTCTCACAGTAGAAGTCATATACCCCTGTATCTCCAAATATACTAACTCTAAGATTGCTCAGCCTAGTGGGTAAATGACTAACTTCCTTTCTCACAAGGGAAGATCGTAACAAACCCAAGACTCATTATATGACAAGAAGGGATTTCACTAAAAATACTCATTGGATCCTATTCCAAACAAAATAATTCTGATGTTATCCATGTATCTTGAATTTTACATATTCTCCTTATGTCCTCATGAGGTTGGCCTGGATACTCCAGTTTCCTACCACATACCAAGTATATGTTGCTTTGGCTGAATGACTATAGTGACCAACAGGTTTCAGTTGTGGAGATTTTCTCCTTAGATCATGGATGGCAACAAACCTTTTGCTCAATGTGATTTTCCCAGTTAATAAACTTCTATAAAGAAAACACTTAGTAGCATGTTGCTGGTTATATCTACCTGTAGCATCTTTTTTGCTAACACTTCTGTATGACATTCTTTAGCTCAACAAAGTTCATAGATACAAAAAGTTTACATGTTTCATCTCTGTTCTCATTTTGAGTCTGTTGGCCTTGATTTAGTATACAACTGGCAAAAATTAATAAAGAGAAAATGTTTGCATGCCTCGTCTAATTTTGCAGTTTGTAATGGTTTGCAAGCAAAATCTGTCTGCTTGTTTGAGTTCTGCTCTTGCTTAAAATGAATCACAAGGAAACTGAATTTGCTGCTATCATCTCTTTCCCTTGTCATCAGTAGTTCACAAGCAAAAAATGGTTTTTGACTTCACCTTTGGTTAAGACTGGCCACACTCTTTCACTCTACACAATTTGTTAATCTGAGCCAAATTTAATGTGATTTATATTACAAGTAAAACAGCTTTAATACTCTCAGCTTTGTTCCCATTTAGATACACTTTACAAGTGAAACACGTTCTGGCAATCATCTTCTCCTAGTTTGCAATGGTTCACATTTTAATTAAATTAACTGGATTCAGCTTAGTTTCAAATGAAAATACTTTGTCGGTACAATGAGTTTATACTGGCCTCAGCTATGTCCATGACTTTACAGGATCTACACCATGGCTTTTATTCAAACCTGATTCACAGCTGAAGTGTATAATCGGGAGATACTTCGAGTCTGGTCTCAACTTTCATTTGAAAGTGTTTGTGAAACTAATTTGCTTGCTTTAGCTAATTTCCCATCCAAAAACAACTTGCAAGTAAGTTTTCTGGTCTTGACTCTGTTACCACTTCATACAGTCTATAAGAACAATGAGACGGTGAAACAAAGCCTGTAGCCTCAGTAGTACCCCATTTGGGAAAATGTAAAGTGCTGTGTATCTGTGTGTAGCTCATGTCCAGTTGGATAAAGTCCACAAACAAAATCAACTCTTCAGGATTTTGTTAGTTTGTAGTTGGATATTACCCACAAATGCAATGTGTTGGCTGGTTTTACCTAAGCTTCTAGTTTGCCATTGTTTGCTACTTAAATTAATTCAGAGGGGTCAATTTATTTTCCAGCTGGTTATCATTCACACGTGAACTATGTTTGTTAGTTTTAACTTAGTTCACAGTTGCACATATTACTCAAATGACAAGATTTTGCAAATCCCACCGTATATAGATGCATAAAAAACACTGGGAATGGAATTGTTCTAGCCTCAGTTTAGAGGCAAAACAAAGCTTTCCTTCAAGCTGGAAAAAGGAAATATCAGGCAGTATTATAGGACTTAACACTATTACCTTTCTGCTGCAGCAATGATGACATACAAGAATAGCAGCACAGGACGGTAGTAATAAAAAGACTGTCTGCTGCTTAAACTCTTCTACTTGCATACCTGGAAATCTATCACAGTACTCAAATGTTTCTGAAATAACTAGACAGTGTGCAGACGTCTGCCACACAGACGCCTACATGAATGAACCTCATTGTGTTTGCACAGTGATAGAAGTAATATCTACTAAAATGAACAGCACTGCGAGAATCATATTAGCCTTATTATTCAGATGGTGGTTTTACACTTACTTAAATAATGAAACGTTTGCTCTGTTCATCTTAAGGTACAATATTGCTCCCACCAACTCCCGTTCTATTACCCAAGGTAAATGCTGCCCTATCAAGATGCAGGGACAGGATCACAGGACTAGGAAGTGGAACAGAATGACACCTATGAATAGGAAGGCCAAAAACTCTGTTCCCTTTCTTCTTTCCTTCCTGTGTTCAGTAGATACTCTTATGAATGTCCATTCTGGGTAGAATGATTAATGCAACAATCAATAAAGAAAGATTGGTTTAAATTATGCAGCTGACTGAGAGAACAGTACTGGATTGACGGACTTGAACCTTTATGCCATAATAAAAATAGCATGGCTCAAGCAAAATGTGATAGCTAAATAATACTTTGCCACCAAAGTAAAAACTCATTTCCCCAGAAAGTTAAAGCAGAAAGTTGCCATATCACTGGCATTCTTGAACAGAAAACTGATAAAAAATGAAGTATTAGAACAAAACATACAAATTACATTAATTAATTTATAACAGCAAATGTAAACAAAAATAATCTTTTCCATTTTCAAAATGTAAAACAATACAAACTGATAATGTATCCTATCACAAGTACTTTAGGTGTGCTAGGTTTCTCCATAAACGTTCTCCTATATAGTACAATCTACCTTGCTTTGTTTTTATGTATTCTTTGACTAGGAAAGCCCACTGACACAAGTGTTCCTTTTTAGGGGAAAACAAGGAGCACTGTCCATTTAAGTGACTTGCTCAGTGTGACTTATAAAACCTTTTCTTGAAGTTCCAGAAGCACAGAATAGTAATCTTCCCCTTAAAAAGCCTTTACATACCTGGCTCTGCACGCAAAGCAGTTGTTGATACTGAGCACATTAATGTCTGACGCTCACATCTGCTCGACTGATGCATAAATATGAAATATGAACCATGATGCCAGCTGCAAAGTGCTATCTTTCTCGAGGTTGCACTAAGTTGCATTTCAAAAACTGTAAAACTCTTTAGCCCTTTAAGCTGATTTGGACTACTGTATAATGCCAGTGAACTACTCTCGGGTGAGGGCAATGTTGGTATTTACAAAGAGCTGGGACGAATCACTTTATCTAATGCATTGCAACTGACGTAGTCTTCCAGTGAGTACAACTTATATCAGCCATGCCCTAGAATGATCTAGTGGTTTAAGTTTTTTTTCACCAACAGTCATAATTGCTGGTTAATTCTTGGATGGATACACCCTATATGTGAAATTAGTTATCTTGTCTTAGCAGTAAATGGGGGGGGGATCCTGCACAGTCTGACAATGCTAGTTTAGTCTCTTACTCTCACTTAAGTACATTTCAAACTGAAGCACATGCTCTCTAGTCTCACCTTACAAGCAGTTCATAATTCAAATTCTTGTTAATGATGTTGATTGTCCCTGGCTGGGAATTTTGGATTATCTCTCTTGCAAAACTCAAGGGTGAAATTAATTTTCTGACCTCAGAAATTCTTCCCGTTTTAGTGCCGTTTAAGATTAAAGGCATAGCTCTCAACTGTACAGATTCTCGCAGAATGTTCAGATTTTTGCCTCATATTTTTGGACCATTTTATTATAAAATTGTGTTTTTTTAGCAAATCATTTAAGATTTAATAATGACAGGCATTTGAGTTTCAGACTTCATACCCTTAGAGAATTCATGGTAATGCAAAAACCTGTTTTTCTATCTACATGCTAAGTTTGTAAGAGCAATGTTTATAAACTGTCCCTATTTTTGGGCGTTTGCCCCCCCCCCCCCCCCCATTATGTATGGCTTTGTCCAGATTTCATGCTGTAAGAGGTTGAAAGGTATGAATAAAGGAGTATTTCTGGTAGAGGTGAATGCCACCTCTGATACACTCACATAAGAAAAGATTCTGCAGTGTCCTAAAGGACACAGTTTACAAACAGCATGAACCTAATGAACTGAATTTGCTTCTAATACGACCCATTTCACAAGTGAAACAAGTTTTTGCAGTTCTGAGTTTATTTCTCCGATAAACAAGAGTAGAGTCTCCTAGACAAGTGCTTCATGCCTGTGGAACACTGATATGTTTGGTATGTAGCTGGTTCGCAGCTAATCAGACATCTGTTAGGCATTGCCCTATGACCGCCATACTTTGCATATGGCTACTATATATCTAGACATGCTACATAGCACTATGCTATGTTCTGAATCCCAGTCACGGGTCATGAAGTAAGAATGTTGCTGTCATGTGTAGCTCATGC
Organism: Protopterus annectens; assembly: GCF_019279795.1. Lineage (NCBI taxonomy): Eukaryota > Metazoa > Chordata > Ceratodontiformes > Protopteridae > Protopterus > Protopterus annectens. The sequence goes on from NC_056741.1 coordinate 800,742,912, forward strand.
TTAAGCTACTGCTCACTACTGGTAGACATATTCAAATATGATTTGTTTATGTTATATGGATGTGGTGTGAGAGGGCATGCAGGTGGTTCGGTGTGACAGAGCAAGATGCAGAGGACAGGAAAAAATTGAAACAGATGATCCGCTGTGGCGACCCCTAACGGGAACAGCTGAAAGAAGATGATGATGATCAGCTGAATATAGGTTGTGTACTAAATGCATTTTATGTTAGCAAATGTTTCTCCTTGAAATACTGACTGCGATCCTTAGGTGTATTCCCAGGTGAAGAGAGTTCAGAACTAGCAAGGTTGTTTACAATATATATATATATATATATATATATATATATATATATATATATATATATACTTTTTATTTTAAACACCTTTATTGAATTATCACTTGTAGCACAGGCAAATTTACATTTATACAAAAGTAATCAAACTGTATTAACAAACTAACATTAACAAACATTATAATTCACATATATTGCTATATATCATATAACCTAAGCAACATTACATAACTTATTCAGTTCCTGCCCCTTTTTTAAACAAGAAACATCCTTATTAAACCCTCACTCACGACATAAGCAATCACATGTTGTTAATCAGATGGGATTCACATATGTAGAGAGTTTATGGTCTTTGCTTGGATTCTAAATAGAAAATAAATAAAAACAGTTCAAAGATGAAATAAGTTTGATGACTTCATTTTTTTTACTACCTACACATAACTCATACAAGAAATGAACATTATAACTTCAGTTTCATTCTAAACTGAAACTATATATAACTGAAATGAATTTGCTAGATTTAGCAAGTTTACAGCTGTATCTGGTTCACAGGTCAAATAAGTTTGTTAGATCTTAGATTTATTATCGGCTAATACAGCTCATAGATAAAAAAAATATTTGTCAGTCTTGGTTTAACTGCTACTTGTATTATACAGTTCAGCAATTGTTTAGCATGGTACAAGAGCTATCCTTCATATCCCCGAAAGACAGCCGAAACACTGCTTGGTGAAACATGATTTACCACCAAACAGTATTCCTATCAGGGATCAGACCAAGTTGTGTTTCAGTTAAGCTTGTTTCAATTATTTTTGATAGGAAGATGTGTCCTCAGCTTAGCTTCCACAACTGAACACTGTCCACCCTATGAAATATCAGCTAACCCAAGGTTATAGTAACTCGGGTAAAATGTCTGGGAAAGGTGATCCTGGTGAATGGACAATTCAGCAACAAATATTTACTAAATAGCTTTTGCAAAATCTGACTTTCAACCATTCATTATACTTCCTTTCCTTGTACATAATTCATATATAAAACAAGCCTATAGTCTCACCTCCATTTTATTTATTTGTATGTTAAGTGGGGAAGACCCAAGAGGGCACATGCAGCTCTTTTAAAACTGATTCAGGAGTGAGAACTGGTTGTTGTTGTGGTTCGGCTTTTCCCAGTTAGGAGTCGCCACAGTGGAACTCCGGTCCGCTAATGATTGGCAGTAGATTTTCATGGTGCCAAGTTGCCAGCTCGACGCACAACCTTCAACGAAGGCACGCCCATTCACGCATGTCTTTTGAAATGTCACTTGACCTGCGGGGAGGACATGCAGACTCCACACAAAAGGCACTCCCCGCACACTAGTTGAGAATCAAACGGGAGAACCTCTTGCTGTGAGGCAACAATGCTACCGCTGCACCACTGCGGATTCTAAGTAACCTATTTGGAGTTACACAGTATGCAAGTGTAGACTGAGAGAATTAAACCTAGGATTACAGGACAGTGCTAGTGTTATAGCTTGGACAGAAAGTCCAACACATTTAATATTTCAAAAATGATTATGTTGCAGAGACTCCTCTCCTGGAGCACAACTTGAATGGTTGAAGCAATATGATCAGGATCTGACCGGTTTTACGGGCTTGAAAAGAAAACGCATTGTCCTTTAAAACACATATACCTCAGTGCTATCTTTCTCAATGTTGCATTAACTTTCATTTCAAAAACTGTTAAAATCTTTAGCCCTTTAAGCTGCTTTGAACAGTGCACTACTGTATAACTCCAGTGAACCACTCTAGTGTGAGGGCAATGCTGGTTTTTACAAATGCTCTCTGTTCTGCTATTCGCCAGGCTACTCCCAGTTTAACCATAGAAAAAACATGTAGCAAATGAGAATTAAAGGTTTATGTCATGTTTTTATACACACATAGTGCATGTTTGCTAATATCTCCTATATGGTTACAGTTCAAAGTGAAGCAGGCTTGTTACTCCTGCACTGGTATGAGTCTGGTGATCTCAAATCATCCCCTCTGGGTTCCTCTACAAGAGGTTGAAGTGAAATCCATCGTACATCAGTAGCCCGAAAACAAAAAGCCAAAGGGCACAAAGGAAATCATTACTGGTAACATTTCTGTGCGTGTGCTGCCAATGAGTCACTTGTTTGGGGAGCATTTGGTCTGGGGGTGCAGCAAAGTTTGCCCCCTGCAAAAAATCTTTAAAATTATTATTTTTTCACTCTATTGTGTCTCTGGCATTATTTTTCAGTATTTCAGCTCCTAGACATAGTGGGACTCGACATTTTATAGTAGAAGCATCTCCCTATCATAGACTGTTCAGTGGTACCCCAGTTAAGTCCCAGACATTTTGTGTTCAGTGTTTACAGTATATTTCCACATTAGACACAACAAGGCTAATTTCCTATGTTCTATACAGTTTCCGACAAGGTGAGATTTGTCAGTAAATATTATCCTCTGTCTTCAGCTTAGCTACCAACTTGCCAGGACACTGACAAAAGATTGGCATACATTTGATGGTCTGACCCTAGTTCTAACTATAGATACTTTACACGGCATCAGTTTTCTACTGTCAGACAAGTGTCCAAAATGAAACTGTTTCACAAAGAAAATTCATTTGCTTATTTCCTGCCAATACTTGACCAGAAATGGATCACAGGTGAATTAAAAGGGTCTATCTTTGCACATTCCTGGGCAGACCTAATTTAACAGTGAAATAACCTGACTGATCCTCCATACAGTTCACAAGTGAAATGCACTCTAGTATGTTCCACTTTGTTTCAAGTCATGTTAGATGCAGTTTCAGGTCAAGTATGTTTGCAGGCTAAAGTTCTGTTTACCTGCCTTACAGATATACACAGTTCCAAGAGAAATTAATGTGTTTATCTCAGCCCAAAGCTTAGCTGAAAGTACTTCACAAATTAAATGAAGTCTGCTAGTCTCAGCTCTATTTCTGTTTGAACACTGTTCATAGGTGAAGTGAAGTCAGCTTGTCTCTCATTATTTTTGGTTAAACACATTTTAAAGGTGAAATAAATATACTCTTCTTTATAAAAGCCTTAGGTGTTTCTCAGCTGTTTCTCAAGTCATCTCACAGTGATAGGTCTGATATCATAAGACTTTAATACTATCAAAAATGTAACACTCACAATTCTTGCAAATTCTAATTGTATTCTGCAGATTTTTTAACCACCAGCTTGAAGTATTCCACTTCACAATCTTACATACACTTTACTCAATTTCTTTCTTATAGATAAAAAAAATAACTACATCTCCTCTAAGCATTCTGTGCACCCCAAAATTTCTACAACTAAGCCTGTGATGATGGCATAGAGGGATAAGTCCCTGATTACAGCTAAGGAGACCTGGGTTTGACCAACAGCTTGAGTGTTTCATCATACAGCCAGGGAATAAAGGTGTATTCATCCTAGAGGGAGGGAGCATGCAAATTACAACAGTTGTTGAGCCCTGGTGGAAGATGGAGCTAAGGTGAGGGAGATCACCAAGCAGGGTGTGTGGGAGGGTTGATAAAGCAGGCTGTTCTATGGGCCCAGGATGGACATGTACTCAGGTCACTCCTCATTACCCACCCAGTATAATGCTTGATAGCAAAAGGCCTCACCATGGAGCTGAAGTAAACTGGCTCCCATCTGTACCTTTATGCTCTGCAGTGCCTACTGGTGCATCCCCTATAGCCTGACATGGAGTAGGGGTATCTACGAGCAGATGCTCTTCTGAAACTTATATATGAGGATCCTCCATGTACTGGTCACACCACAAGTCACAGATTTTTTTGAACCTGTAAGGTTAGGGATCAGCAGGAACATGCACTGAGAAGCCTTAAGTCAGCACTAGTGGTGGGAACCAAAATAAATGTAAAAAGTTCTATAACTAGGGGTAATTAACTATGTAAGCCCCTTGTCCATAAATAAAAAGTGTTTCCCTTACAAATGGCTCAACTGCCTATTGTTTAAGCATGCTATAGATGTACTACTGCTTAAAGCACCATTGCTAACATCTGAATAAGTAGTGCTCTACAGCAAACATAGATTTTACATCTAAAATATTTTGTAATTTTTGTAGGACAAAATACTTAAATTTGTCCGTTAGCAGGGAGGATCGAGTTCTGAGCTGTTAATGAGCTGCTTCACGCAGTTCGAAGTGCAGGGTTTGATTTCTTCCACTTTCATTCGCCTACTGTGTGATTCTGAGTATGTCACTTAACCAGGTCGACTTGAGTAGACCGAATTTACACTTAACCAAATTGATTTTGCCAGGACGACAACAGAGAACTTTCACTAAATTGAAATCTCACATTACCGTAAATTTTGACTGGGAAATAAAATACCTGGCCAATGTGGTGAAATTTGCCCTTTTTTTCTTCACTGTAGTGTGATCCTGGGTTTGGTATATTTAATTGGGGGGCATAGCCCCCCACCTGGGTAAGTTTAACATACTGCCATGTGTTTTCAGGTTCAGTGTTGGCCAAGTATTTCTTTCCCATTTAAACATTTTGGTAATATGAGGTTTCAGTTTAGTGAAAGTTTGGTGTTGTCATCTCGGTAAAATCAAATTCGGCTAAGTGTAAATTCGGTCTACTCAAGTAGACCCACTTAAGCAGACAGTGTCCCTGGTTCACCCTGAAAAGGCATATTTGTTTCCACTAGCCTCATCCAGTTAACAAATGAGTAAGTAAATGTATATGTATAAATAAATATGACATCATTACAGAAAACCATCATGGCATACACTCAAAATATTTTATAATGAAAGCACTTTATCTATTAACTAATCAGATGTTAAACAACTTGGAAGAAGGCCTTCCAACTGGGACTGTTTTACAGCTATCAAAAAAACTTTTAAAATTGTCTAATATGGCATCCTTCTACAGAAACGTTCACATATTTAGCTTCTCTGAAAAAATGTCTTATGTTGGTGTCCTATTTACCTAGATAATACAACTTCTGAAGTCTTATCACAGAATGACTCTTCTGTTTTTATCTATATTGCCAAAGGTGTTTAAGGCTCTGTGCAAGTTCCACTCCTTTTTTGTTTTGAATAAATAATCTACCTTAGGACCTTCAAAATGTAAAAATGTATTTTCTGTGCAGAGATTATAGCTTTAATTTTCACAGCCTAAAAATGCTTTTCAAAAGGATTTTTATAAGGTCTGGAGCAGGCTACTTTTCAGTAAATTAATCATTAGTACTTCAAAAACATCAGTAATCTGTTTTAGGTTCCAAAAAGACTGACTTTTGTTATCCCCAGCAATGACAGACCCTCAAAGTAAACCTTTACTTTTAGTTACAACAGAAAATTACCAAGATTTGCTTCTTGATCGGTGCTTGTCCTTGAAAGAACGTGCTTAAAAGTAGGTTGACAAAGCACTGAATCAACTAAGGTTTAGTTACAGACTCCCAAATGTGCATACAAAAAAACAGGAAGGCAATGGACATTTATGTTCTGATTCCTAGGCTTGAATATGCCATCCCCAGTGTACCTGTAAATGCCTGTTACAATAATTAAATAATGCAGTATGCCAAAAACAAGATAATTACATTTATTCACCTCTCAATGCAGACCGAACACCACTCTCTCACCTTAAATAAAACAAACTGACGACCAGTTTCTCAATGAACTCTCCCATTACTTAGCTCTCTAAGCTTCAAACTAATTAATGTGTCATTGTCCTGTTAAACAGGAAACTTAGCAGAAGGAAATGCTCATATTATCTATAAAACCAAGAAGGCACTCTCATTTTTGGTCACTTTTTAACTGAATATTTGGGGAGCTCTGGCTGTCTGGTACTTTATTCTACCTAATAGCAAGAAAATCACTAAATACATTATGTTTAGATTAAATGTAAAAGAACATATTGGTGATGAAAAACATTTTACTGCCTTAGAAATAGTGTTTAATTACAGCTTTTAACTACCATTTTATGCTACTAAACTTATTTTTCTTTCATATATTTCTAAATACTTCACAGTTCTACTGCTATCACATTCTTTGTTCTTTAACCCATATATAAAATGAATATCATATGTAGTCATTAATAAATCCTGCGCTAGTTATACAGTCTTTGCTCTTTGTGTTATATATCTATATCTGTGCATCTATCTATATATCGATATCTATAATATTAACAAACAACTAGGCAGGTGATCATAAGGACAGTAAGATGCCTACCCATTTACACCTTTAGTAAAGAAGTCCTTTTTCATGCACTTAAAAGGCTCACCTCCCAGACTGAGCAGGGCTATATATGGCAATCCTGGCATAAACTTGTGTCTGTCCACCCGGTTATCAACACTAGTCTTAAAGGTACTCAAAGTAGTCCTTTATTTGGCCTGCAGGGTTAACTTATTCCATAGGCTGGAAATACAGGATACAGGTCTCCTCGGTGCATCCTGTAGGCTACTGAGAATAATGACAGTTGTGATCGGACAGGATAGTTGAAAGATTTAAGTCTTCGATTTTTCTGAAATGGTATCTCTGGGGCCATTTTAGTTAGACAATATTCTTCAATTTATACATACCAAAGGGGGAACTGTATTCGATGATGGGCTTGATAAGGGAAGAGTAGAGTGACAGAATGACTTCTTTGAATCTTGAAGATATTGCCTTGGAAATTAACGATCAGATAGAAAGATTTCCTGACTGTGGTGGAAACATGATCATCAAGTGGGAGAGAATTGTCCACAAATGTACTCAGGTCACTTATTACTATGTCTGCCTGAAGAGTACCTTTAAAACATTTGAGATTTTAACATTTTTTTTTTACAAAATGCCACAACACTGCACTTTTTTGCATTAAACTCCTGACTATTTTCTGTATTCCAGGCATGTATATATCCCAGCCCTCACTGGAGCGGTTTAGTATCACAGGATGAGTGGATAACAGTATCCAGTTTTCAGGGTACTCTCTACCACACTTCTGCTTTATTTGATTGGATGTCTGTAAAATAAATGTCAAATAGGAGCGGTCCCAACACTGATCCATGCGGTATTTCACTAGTTATACTTTTACATTCAGAGAGGATACCATCAACTTCCACAGCGTGCGATCTATCTGATAGCTAATTTCTAATCCAGCAGATAACATAGGAGTTTATATAAAGTTTTGATACTTTTTTTTAAGAACACTGGCATGGGGGTAGTGTCAAAAGCCTTGGCCATATCAAGATAAATATTGTGCACAAAGTGACTGCTTCCCGCAACCTGTGTAATCCTTTCAAAGAAGCTTAATTAGATTCAAGAGACAGGACCTGCCCTTCGCAAAACCAAGCTTACTGGGTTCTAGGTCAGTTAAGTTGGCTGTGTCTCCATAAATGAGTTCTGCTATGATATAGGTTCATAGGTTCATAGGTAAGTACTAGGCTATCTGCCCAAAGGCATCTATAAGCCTAGCCAGAATGTGTTGGCTTTCGCCGCCCCCTTAGATTAGTTCCCTGTGCCTTGGTCTAGCAGAGCCATTAGTTCCCTGTGCCTCGGTCCAGCAGAGCCACTGCAGTGGTCCCTGGGGTAAATTTTCTGTTTCCCGTCCACTCGTCAAGGTTTCTCTTGAAGAGTGTTAGTGAGGGGCTCTGCCTAATGTAGATTGGAATCCTGTTCCAAAGCATGGGGAGTCTCTGGGACAGGAATCTATCCCTCCAGCACGTCCTATTTATCGTTGTGGTGAGGTTCAGATCCCTAGAGCGTGTAGCTCTTGGGGATTTGTTTTTTATAGGTGGAGCATGTCCATCAATTCTGGGTTGGACATGGCCTTGTACGTCAGGCAGAGATCACCTCTGAGTAAGCGGTATGCAACCAATTACAGCTGGAGTTTCTTCAGTCGGGCTGCATAGGGCATATGTTTGAGGCCAGTAATCCTCTTGGTGAGGTACTTCTGTGGTCTTTCCAGCTGTTGCAGGTGTCTTGTAAGGTACATTCCACATGGGGAATTGTACTCTATGATGGGTCTGATGAGTGATGAGTAGAAGGGCACAATAACCTCTTTTGTTCTAAATGCGAACCCCTTTGTGATTAGGTGGGCCACATACAAGGATTTTCTAACCACCTTGGCAATATGATTATCAAAGGAGAGATTACTATCTACTCGGGTCCCCATATCCCTTATTACATTTTCTGTATTTAGGGGGCTACCACGTATGTGGTAGTTTGTGGGTACTTTGTTTTTTTTCCAAAGGGGATGACTATGCACTTTTTGGCAATATGATATGTTCCGTGGCTTTGCATATAAGACTGATGAGGCTGACAGGCCTTTAATAGCCTGGATCTACAGAATGCCACCAATGGGTAGGGGAATCATAGTGGCTGTTCACTGGGCACCAGGCACAAATCTTGTGGAGAGGCTGAGGCTGAAAAGTTTAATTTAAAGCACAGATAGTACATACTTGGCACTATTGAGAATGCAACCCAGTGTTTAGCCTGGTTCCATGGAAGTATTAATTTTAGTCTTAGACAAGGATTTAAAATCTTGTTCCAAGATGAATTCAGGGGAAACTAAATGTTCAGGGATACCAGGAACAACACTATAGGTAGGTGGGGTAAAGTTACCAATACATTTCCTGCTATATCTTTGAGACTGGAATGTAACTCTGCGTAGGATTCAGAGAATTTCTATCCACCTGTGCTGAGTGGCCAATGCAGGTTGAGCAATTGCTACAACAGAGATAAATTGGGCTCCCTGCTAAAGTGTCAGCACTTGAAATGCCAAGTGCTGACCAGATGAAAAAAAAAAAAATGACTGAAAACACAAGAGAAGAGAGAATCTCAAAAATTGCTCTTCTCCTTTAAGCTTCTTTTTGCAGGGGGGGGGGGGGGGGCATACCTACAGGCTTATACATTTCAACTCCAAGATCGCTGTACTTCAGTGAAAAGAGAATATTCGAAGAAATGGCATCTCGGACTTGGTATATACAAGTCCATTCTTTCGGCCATTCAGTTTCCATGCTTCGGGACTTGTTCCAGCTAGTCGTGGCATTTCAAGTGGTTACCAATAAATTCTTATACAAAGGCATGGGAAATTCTCCGAGAAATACCTAATTAGCAATTGATTCGTGTTTCTGAAGTGAATGCTGTGCTGTCAGTACAGATTGTGCTATTTTCCCAAGCAGTCCATGCATTGCATTAGCAAAGGCAACTGCATGCAAATATACAAACATTCAGACACCCAAACTCACAAAAGCACATTCCCAGACAAACACACACACATAAGCACACATGCATACACTACAAACACTACCACAGGAGTAAATGAGTGACTTCTGTCAAAAGACAGTGTTCACATTTTCCTCCTAAAATTAAATTTTATTTGGCTAAGTGATAATCTGAATCACTTGACTAAGTAAAGCAGGCTCCATGAATATTTCCAGGTAACAGCACATAGCTAATTAGCATTAGCCACTCCCCCAGACTGCTAGCATGCAGCTTCTCCTGTGAGACTGCTCTCACCGTTAAAGGTCCCCTGCCATAAGGTGACAACCATAGTGGGAAACTATCTCTCAACTGTACAGATTTTTGCAGAATGTCGTGATTTTTGCTTCATATTTTGGTCTTTTTCTCATAAAATTGTGTTTTTTTCTGGCAAATCACTGGCAAATCACTGAAGGTTGAAGTCAGAAAATAATGATAGACATTTTGAGATTTTCAGACTTCATACTCCACAAAATTCATGCTAATGCAAAACCTGTTATTCTATCAACTTTCTAAGTTTGTAAGAGCAATATTTAAAAACTGTCCCTATTTTTTGGCCTTTGTCCACCCATTATTTATGGCTTTGTCCAGATTTCTTGCTCTAAGAGGTTGAGAGGCATGAAATTGACATAAGAATTAAAAAGACAATATGATATAGAAACTTTCCAAGATAAGGCTTCCATACTGCATTAATTCTTTCCAAATCTCAGGATTTGTTCTTTATATGAATACAATGTAAATATATGTAGCTTAATTTTGGTATTTTTCTCAACTTCACAACTTTTTTTAAACTCAGCTTTCAAATTGTAGTTTAAAACTCTATTATCTAAAAGTGTCTGTTACCTTTTTGGCTGTATTTCTGAAATGTATATACACTGCCTGAAACTTTCATTAAACATTAATTGTATGTACATCGATGTCCTCAGCTGTTGTTTATAATGTCTTGGCCACGTGGCCCATGTCATGACTGAAAGGATAAATGGATCAGTTCACTCACACGGTTATCAAATGTTAAATACACAAACAAACAAATGGGTTTTTAGCTAGGCAGTGTTTACAAAGGAGTTTGCTGACCTCGGCTCTGTTGTGGCTTCCACATGACATAATGTCACTAAATTTCACATTTACTCTACACTATATGCATCTGCACTGAGTAACATTTTTCTCGACAAATGTGTCCTCTCTCCCCATGAATCATTGTCTAGGTTCAAGATGAAGTCAGGGTTTTGAGGTTACCAGCTCAGCAGCTACTCACAAAGTTTAAGCTGCACTCCAAGCTCTAATAAAGAGCATTCTCTGCAATAATTAACAGCATTATGCAATGTTGCTCTGCCAATAAATCCCCCAAGTACTGTTATAAGGGGATTCATGATTTTGTGACATGCAGTTTATGGTTGCTTGCAAGTGTTGCTTTTGCATATGTAGAATATGTCAATTCATTTCATAATGAACAACAGGCCACATACCTATCACTATTTCACTTGCCATTTACTACCCTCTCAATGGATAACAGTGTGCTTCAGCATTATCACCCTTCAGCATTGTCTTCTCCAGATGTTTGCATACTCACGGGACTACCAGTAAAACATATCTTAGTTTTAACTAAACTACTTCAGTGGTAGAGTGTGTGTAATATACTGCACTCCTGGTGTTTTTAGGTGAGCTAGCTGTACTTTTGCTGCATGAAGTATATGACTTACATCTTCGATCACCTCTTCAACAATAAGTGACTTAAGTCATGCCTGAAAGGGGTCCTTTGGATCATTGCACCAATCTAAAAGATGAACAGACAAATCTGTCTACTATTAGAGACTATTTAAGCCATCTGAGGGTTGTAGTGAGTTGAAGTATCCTGGAAATATGTGCAAGGCAAAATACGCCTAGGAAGGAATGTCAGTCCCCTGCATGGCAAAACAGTACAGTGACACATGGTCAGAAACCCATGGACAAATTAATTTAGCTAATCAGCCTAAGAAGCAGGTCATTGGAGGTGAAAGAAAACCAATCAACCCAGAGGAATCTGTAGAGACTTCAGGTAAATGGCACACAGGCCACAACTAAGGCTGGACTTGAATACCAGGCTGGTGGAATCTGTAGAGACTTCAGGTAAATGCCACACAGGCCACAACTAAGGCTGGACTTGAATACCAGACCAGACACCAGAGGAATCTGTAGAGACTTCAGGTAAATGCCACACAGGCCACAATTAAGGCTGGACTTGAATACCAGACCAGAGGAATCTGTAGAGACTTCAGGTAAATGAAACACAGGCCACAACTAATGCTGGATTTGAATGCCAGACCAGAGGAATCTGTAGAGACATCAGGTAAATGCCACACAGGCCACAACTAAGGCTAGACTTGAATACCAGATTATAGAGTTATAAGGAGTATGGAAGCACCATGCAGCTAGCTAAAACACTGAAATAAATAAATATAAAAAACTTCAGGAGCCCTAATATTACTTGCCTCTTTATCATCACAAATGAATGTGTCATTCACACTCTGATAAACAAAGGGAAGACAGGCTCCACATCTCTAATGTTACAGGTAAAACGGGCCTGGAAAAATGGATAAAAGAACTATTCAATGAATAAGCTGAGAAGCAAAAGTAACTATGGGAATCCAAGTTAACCACCCTCTTCCCTTGACTTAGCATTAATTCCTTTTCCTAAATGCCCCACATAATAGAACAGAAATCAGACAGTTGAGTAAACATGCCTGGAGTATGTCTAGATCATGATGTCAAAGTACAATGTGATGTGATGAGGTAGTGGTAAGTAAACAGAGATAGTTTCTAACATCGAAAAATAACTTTGGCTTTTTCTGCAGAGGATACACTGGTGTGTATTGCATCATTTTTAATTGTAGGCAGATGTCTTCACCAAAAACAACATGGAGACGAGGTGTTCGCTCTTAAACAAGAGACCTGAGCTGCCAAGGAAACAGCACATTTCTGAAAGCTGATAAGAAAGGTTTAGCAATGATAAACAAATAGGTACACTGACAGGCAGATGAAAAGATAGACACATACAATGATAAGTGGGAGGGAAAGGAAATTGCAGAATGTAAGCCATGCTGAATCAAACTAAAGTAGAGGGGAAAAACACGAAAGGAAGAAGAAAAGGGTGAAACTGTGACTGCTAAAATGAAGGAAAGAAAGAAGAACCAAGAAAATCAGTTACACAAGATGCTTACATGATAGTGAAAAGTATGACTTTTCCACTGGTGTATTCCTTACCTGAAGCATATGTGTTACATATAGTTATCTATATCATACCTCTCAACCTCTCAGTGCACAAAATCTGGACAAAGCCAGAAAGAATGGTGGGACAAAGGCCCAAAAATAGGGACAGAATTTAAATATTGTTCCTACAAACTTAGAATGTTGCTAGAATAACAGGTTTTACATTATTATATATTTTCTAAAGGATATAAAGTCTGAAACTCAAATGTCTGGCATTATTTAGTATTATTTAATGACATTGATCTTCAATGACTTGCCAGAAAAAAAACACAAATTTTATGAGGAACAGACCAAATGTATGAGGCAAAAATCTGGACATTCTGCGAAAATCTGTGCAGTTGAGATGTATGAATGTTAGTCATACAACACAAGCATCATTCACATCTTCTGCACCATAAAGATTTTACAACACATACTGTAAACATTTTCTGGACCAGAATTTGCAGTGTAAGTACTGTGCATACCTTCCCCGATACATGGACTTTATATCACAAGTACTGTGCATGCCTTCTTTGGTACATGGATTTTATATCACAAGTACTTTGCACACCTCCACAGCACATAGACTTTATATCACAAGTACTGTGCACACCTTCCACAGCACACAGACATTATATCACAAGTACTGTGTACATCTTCTCTGGTACATGAATTTTATATCACAAGTACTGTGCACACCCTCCCCAACACATGGGACTTTATATCACCAGTACTCTGCACACCTTCGCTGGTACATGGACTTTATATCACAAGTACTGTGCACACCTTCTCTGATACATTGAGTTTATATCACAAGTACTGTGCGCAGTTCTCCTCACATGGACTTTATATCACAAGTACTGAGCACACCTTCTGCACTACACAGAGTTTACAAGTACTGGGCATACCTTTTCTCCATTAAACTTTAGATTCCAAGTGCTGTGCACACATTCTGCACCATTCAGATTTTACATCACAAGTACTATGCACACTGTATGCAGCACATGGACTTTATATTTAGTAGCATCTACATCATTTATATGTTGGAACATGATGGTACTTATATACATCTATGTATTTAGCTGTGAGTGCTTCAAAGGTTTTAAAGGTGAATCCCACATGAGGGAGGGTACCCAGTGAACCATTAGGATGTGCAAATAATCAAAATATTAAGTGATGGGGGACGGGCCAATAGTTACTGTATCAAGGGATACTGTGATTATCTATGTACAGGAGCTGTTGGCAACCATGGACTATAAGAACTAGACAAGGAAAATGAAAAGATATACACAAGGGCTGCTATTTTTCTGCCCAGTATAATACTCCATTTTGAGATGTGGTTTATGAAGAGTTTGTCAATTGTAGGAAAAGCAGAAAAGACTCTTCAAGAATAGAAAAGGAAATTAAACAATGTATTATCAAAGAGTTTTTTAACAAGAGAAAACATATACAAATAAAGAAGTAATGAATTTCCATATCCTGCTTCAGAGCACAGAACTTCAGTATGGTTTAAAGTCAAGATTCCTAACTTGCACCATAGAAAACTACTCTTTTAAAAACTCTGAGGCATATATAGCCATCCCACAAGTTTCATGCATCCAGTTTGGTCAGCAAAGACATGGCAGGTACTGCTAGGGCTAACTTTCCATCAGAAAACCAGGAAACCTGGCCTTTATGTCACATTCTGGCTGCTTGTTACACAGTCACATAGTGTTGTTGGGTCTTTCGGCTTTTCCCGGTTAGGGGTCGCCACAGAGGAACTCCGGTCCGCTAATGATTGGTAGTTGATTTTTCCGTGCCAAGTTACCAGCCCTGATGCACAACCTTCAACAAAGGTACGCCCATTCACGCATGTCTCCATGCAGAAGATGCTCTAGCTGAGAATCGAACCTGACAGCGTCTTACTGTGAGGCGACAACACTACCACAGCACCACCACCGCAGGTTACACAGTCACATAGTGTAATGATATAAAATGTATGCAAATATGAAAGCAAGCCAGCTGACAGAGGAAATGAATGGACTACTACATCTGCTTAGTATTGCAGCTATCCATACACAAGGAGCATGCAACTTTTTCTTCTCTCCGCTTTTCCCACTTATCTTGAGCTTTTCCTTCTGTTGAATCATAAGCCTCACGTTTTCCTTGCAGAATATTTTAGGGCCCCTCACACATACTATACATAAAACCATTTTGTGTTGAACTTTGTTACTGTATACAATTTATCTTCTAATAACATCTTGCACTTTCAAAAAGTTTGATGTCCCTTTTCCCATTAATTCAATTACAGGGCAGCACTTAATAGTGGACAGCTTGTATTTAATTGGTCAATTAAAGTTTCTTTTTTTTTCTGAAAGGTGTGGCACATAACTTTTAGTACCCCTAATGCACACACATAATTCATTCAAACATACCTTACAAAAACAGTCCCCTTAATAATCATTCTTAAAGTCATAGTTCATGCAAAAAAAGTGCTTATGCCTATACAGCCCATCAGAAAGTCCAGGGACTCTACTCCCATTCATAAAAACACAATTTCCCCACTTCATTCATCCTTACTTGGATATAGTTCAGTCATTCAAGTATAAGGACCCTGGCACAGTATATAAAAATTGTACTAGCCTACTTTGGGAAGAAACAGTTTCAAAATGCGTATCCAAAATTGTATCAACTTAAGGGAGACGTAGAAGGGCAAAGAAAGTGCATAATTTACTAAAACGCAATGTTTTAAGACGTAGCAGTCTAGGCATTTAGCTATTTGGTATGAGCTAGATTAGTATCCGTTTACCTAAAGCCACACAGCTTGTAAGCAAAGCTGTAACATAAAGACTGACAATGAATTTAGCATGACTAATTGAGAACAATAAAGTTGTATCAAATTGACTGCATGGTTTATTTTATTTCCTACAAGAAACTTGAATTTAATAATATTTTATATGTTACCATAGAAGTTGTTTCATTTTTTCACTCAAAGATGAGCTGGCAAGACACAATTACTGTTAGACGCAGCTGATGGGTCTATTTTAGCATTTCACTGAAAATGGGTCAAAAGTGCAGCCATTACTGGAGTTTCTGTTGGAGAATGGATCTTATTACAAGATAAGTGAAGTTTGTCCTTTTGTTTTAATCCACCTTCCCAGTTCCACAGAAGAGTCCACATAATTTCTTTCTTAAAAAAGTGCATTAACCCAGTCTTAACAGCCTTTTTTACCTCCCTCCCTGAATAAATTAGTAATTGTCCTGTGCACACTCTAACAACTTGTTGACAGCTGTGCAGGAGTGGTCTTACCTGTGGGTCTATACTGAATCAGCCAATGCTTAAAAAAGCGAACGCTGATTCATCAACCCTATTTCAGCGACCGTTAAAAATCCCCAACACCCAGAACAGCAAATTTTTTCTCAGGAAAAAAAAAATCACTGGGCCGGTTTCGGGAGTTTGCCATTTCCTCTGCTGTGATGCCATCTCAGAGTTGGTATAAGTAGGGGGTGTGGGGGGGTACAGCCCCTCACATCGGGGGGGGGTGTGGGGTGTGTGAAGCCCCCCACATTAGATGCTGTTTTAAGTTTTTTTTTTTTATGGAACAGCGATTTTTTCCCTGGGAAAAAAATTGCTGTTCCGAGTGTTCGGCATTTTCAGAGTTTGCTGAATTAGGGTCGATGAATAAGCGTTCGCTTTTTTAAACATTCACTTATTTAATATAGACCCTTACCTGTGACATACTTTGTGACACAATACCCAAGACTGGCCCTACTAGTGCTGAATGCAATGACATAGTACTCCAGGAGTGACTGCACCAGTGATGCATGCAGTGGAATTACATTCCAGGAGTGACTCTACCAGTGACTTATGCAGTGGCACAACACACCAGGATTGGCCTTACTAGTGCTGTATACAGTAGTACAGTACTCTCAGAGTAGCCCTGCTAGTAATGCATACAGTGGTAGAGCACTATAGCATTGTTCCTAACAGCTGTATATAGTGGCACAGCACCCAGGATTGGCCTTACTAGTGCTGTATACAGTAGTACAATACTCCCAGAGTGGCCCCACCAGTAATGCATACAATGGCAGAGCACTATAGCAATGGCACAAACAGTTGTATGTAGTTGCATAGCACCCAGGATTGGTCTTACTAGTGCTGTATACAGTAGTACAGTACTCCCAGAGTGGCCCTGCCAGTAATGCATACAATGGCAGAGCACCATAGCAATGGCCCTAACAGTTGTATGTAGTGGCACAGCACCCAGGAATGGACTTATCTATGACATATGTAGTGGAATAGTACCCCAGGAGTGTCCCTACTAGTGTCATGTGTAGTGATGGAGTACCCCAGGAGTGGACCTAGCTGTGATGTGTGCAGTGTGAGAACATGAGTGGCCCTATCAGTGGTACATGCAGTGGCAAATCACTCCAGGAATGACTCTACCAATGGTGTATGCTGTGGCACAACAGCCCTGGATTGACCATACCAGTTATGTATCTGATGGCAGAACACAACAGGACTAGCCCTAACATAGATGTATAAAGTGGTTTAGCAGCTTAGTAGTGTGAGTACCAGAGGTGCATGTAGTGGCAAAGCGTCTCATGTGTAACCCTAATAGTGATGTATTTGGTGTCAGAGCATGCCAGGTGGGGTCCTGCCAATGATGTGTACAGTGGCAGAGTACCCAAGGGTAGTACTAACAGTGATGTAGGCAGTGTCAAGGCACTCCAGGAGTGGCCTTACTAGTGATACATGCAGTGGCACAGTATCCAAACAGTGGCACTAACACTGATGTATGTAATGTCAGGGCACTCCAGAAGTGTCCCTACAAATGATGCATGCAGTGGCACAGTACCCAAACAGTAGTACTAACAGTGTGATGTAGGCAGTCTCAGGGTACTCCAGGAGTGGCCCTACTGGTGATGTATGCAGTGGAAGAGTACCCAAAGAGTGGCACTAAACAGTAATGTAGGCAGCGTCTGGGCACTCCAGGAGTGGCCCTACTAGTGAAATATGCAGTACCAGAGCATTTAAAAGAATGACATTATGAGTCTTTTGACTTTACCTCTCCACTAAGCAAGCCAAGAAGATGCTGGCATTCTCCACAGTATGGGTTACATAAATCGGGTGTAGATGTTAAGACAACTTCTAGATCTTGTTCCTTCTCAGACTTCTTTAAATCTAGTCTTGGCAGATTGCATTTTAGTCTTTGACACCCCTACCACACTGTCTCATGCCAGTATACATGCACAGGCTTTCAGTTTCTTACATTACATTCTAGCTGTCATCTATCCTTTCCATCTTGCTTACTCTAGTGGTTCTCTCCATTGGCCACACCCCTTTCCAAGAGAACTATATGGACCTTGGCTTAATCAACAAATAGTCTACTAATATGAAACATAAACTTGCAAATAGGGAACTGGACCACATATCATCTCCTGCACCATTCCATTGGCCACCAGCTTTTCACTACTAAACCACTCTTTCCAAATAGTATTGTCCTGTTTCTAATCTGTTAGCTAGTTTATGTCTAACTCAAGAAATTAGGACTCATACCATCAGGGGACTTGCATTCTCCACTATCTTCAGGTAAGACAGTACTTTGGAAACCTTAGTGAACTCTAACAAGTAATCCCAGTGATCCAGGTGTGCACTTCACATCTGATGATCCAATCACAGAACAATGAAAGAGCAATATGTGGCAAGATCATCATGGTGTGAGTACATGTAGCTTACCTCTTAGGTAACTGGCTTCCAGGAATATGATCAGTCTACTTTCTTTCTATAGTTCTTTGGGTGGCCACGGTGGTGCAGCGGTTAGCGTTGCTGCCTCACATTAAGAGGTTCTCCAGTTCAATCCTCGGCTGGGGTGCCTTCTGTGCGGAGTCTGCATGTCCTCCCTGTGGTCGTGTGGGTTTCCTCCCGGTGCTCCGGTTTCCTCCCACATCCCAAAGACATGCTGTAGGTTGATTGGACACTCTAAATTGGCTCTAGGTTTGAGTGTGTGCATGTGTGTGCCTTCTGTGGAAGGTTGGGCACCAGGCTGGCAACTCGACACCGTAAAACTCCACTGCCAATCATGAGCAGACAGGTGATCCGCTGTGGCGACCCCTAAACCGGGAAAAGCCGAAAGAAGAAGAAGAAGACTTTCTATAGTTCTTTCCTTTGCTTTTACAAGTGATGCATGTGAAACTAAACAGCCTTTAATTTCCCAGCTCATTTCTGAAACCAACCCCTACCACTTTTTAATTTAAATGATAACTACATCCTAAATACATAATTTCATCACTTCAGAGTGCAATTTCATCCATGTAAAATTACAAATACTCTGCTATATTAAGAAATGACATATCTATTTCTCCCCTTATATGATGGTTTATGACATATATGTACTATCTATCCTCCTCAGTGCACGATATGTTGGGTTTGCACAAAACCCTATAATACTTTATTTAGGATTTTCTTCCTGACTGCTGCATCAAATTGGCTAACATCATATTATGTTGGCAGCACTTTCCTTCTTTTTTTCTTACTCTGGGATAACAAATCTGTTGGGTCTCTAGGAATTCATGGCTCTTTTACTGCGTAATGTTAGTTACAGCTAGAAGAACAGCTGAGGTTAGAATTTCCACAAAGCCTAACATGTGTAACTGACAAAGGAGTGAACTGAATGAAGAAAGTAGTCCCTGCAGATAACTAACTTTTATCCTTCACAAGACGAAAAATGCAATTTAAGTGCTATTTTAAGCTGAAGCTGTGATAAAGGACACAAAACAAAGAATATCTCTGGAAAATAAAGTTGCTGACACTCTGCCCATACATCCTGAAAATATTTTTAACTTTTTATTAAATAAGTAAACAAATTGGCCCAAGGAATCAGTTACAATACCTTAAAGTAATAGTACACTGATGCAATGACATGGCCTGGAATAAATGATTACATCACAGTCAAGCCACTTTTGATGGTCAAAAGTTAGTGCAGGGGTATGTCTTGCCACTTTGCAGCTTTTCGCTTTTTACCAACAATATTTTTGTACTTGTATCAGTATCTTTACAAGATTATACGGTTTATATTGGGTGTGACTGTTTATAAGTAGTATCAAAAGTTTGTTGACACATATGCACTATATAGGAGATAGAATATATGTGATAGTATAGACATCTTATATACATTTTTTATGGGGAGCATTAAAGTGGAAGTTTTGAAGTATAAAATTTAAATAACAATATACAGTGTGATTCTCTAAACATACATTTTAATGCAAAGCATCCAAGCACATAAGGGATGCAATTTTTATAGTAATGTTATTTATAGTTATTATAATTTAGTAATTGAGCACTGTAGCTTTAAGGACTATTTTGCATTTGGCGCCAATACAGTGTATTTAAGAATGAATGGAAAGTTAATTTAATTGTTCTGAGGAAGCTCGTGGTGTACGAGTGAAAGCGCTTAACTCATTGTATGGAAAATAAATGTTTTAACTTTTAACAGTTCCTGCTATCGTTTTGCTTTTGGAGAGATTTCCACTATTATTGCAGTTGGCGTTTGGTCGTTTCTACAATTTGTGAACACATTGTCTTTAATTGAGGACTTGTTGCATTTGGTTCCATATCTCATACGAGTGTCTACAGTGATTTGTTCTACATTTTAAACTTTCTCAGTGTGCTACAAACGCTGTGTTCAGGAGTTACTCTGGGATAACAAATCTGTTGGGTCTCTAGGAATTCATGGCTCTTTTACTGCGTAATGTTAGTTACAGCTGGAAGAATAGCTGAGGTTAGAATTTCCACAAAGCCTAACATGTGTAACTGACAAAGGAGTGAAATGAATGAAGAAAGTAGTCCCTGCAGATAACTAACTTTTATCCTTCACAAGACGAAAAATGCAATTTAAGTGCTATTTTAAGCTGAAGCTGTGATAAAGGACACAAAACAAAGAATATCTCTGGAAAATAAAGTTGCTGACACTCTGCCCATACATCCTGAAAATATTTTTAACTTTTTATTAAATAAGTAAACAAATTGGCCCAAGGAATCAGTTACAATACCTTAAAGTAATAGACAGGACAGCATGATGTAGAGGGACAATCACTATAAAATAAACTTATGTGAACATAGACTACATTGAAGAAAAGAGAATTTTTAGCACAAAGACAAAATTAAATCAGTATGGCTACCTCCAATCAATACACATTGGGGTAAAACACATTTTTTTTTAAATGACAGTAATTGCTCCTATTCATTCATTGACATTAGCACTGCATAAAACCCTGAAAATCAGTGAAAAGGCTGTTTAACTTTCATGTGAATTTTTATTTTATTTTGTTTATTATTATTTTAATACTTTTATATTTTTATTTACATTTATGTTAAAATACAGATGGTTTTATCTCTATACTAACATTTATTTTATATATACTTTAGATATTTTTGTAACATTTCCTCGTTTGAATTTTATCTGCTTTATAAACTGTGTTGTAATGATCATCATTCATCATTTCTTCTACATGGAGCCAGGGTGTCATGTCAACTGTCTCCATCTCTCTAGTCGACCCTCCTACCTTCTTTGACACTCATGTCTGACTGTTACAGGCCTTCTCTCACACAATCCTTCCACCTTTTTGCCGGATGCCCTTGCTTCCTCTTGCCTTCTTCCTGAGTACCCCGAATTGTCTTCAACGGATTGTCTTCTGCTTTTCTGCACATTTGCTTGAACCGCCATAATCTCTTCTCTTTAACCTTTTCTACAATTAGAGCTACTTTAGCTTCTGTTCTGGTGTCCTCATTTCTTCATCTGTCCCACAGTGTGCATCCTACCACCTAACTCAGGCACTTTGTCTCTATCATCCCTAGCTTCTTCAACTGCTCTGGTTTTACTTCACAGGCTTCTGTACCATACAGTAGTAAAGGTCACACCACTGTTTTTGTTCACCTTACTTTTCAGCTTCTTTGGCATCTTCTGTCACACTAACCCTGTTAGTCTATGCCATTTGGCTATAGCCCCTCTGATTCTAGGTTTGACCTCCTCATTCAAACTTTCCTTCTCCTCAACCACCCCTCCCAGATAATTAAAGCTGTTAACTTTTTCCACTATTCCCTTCTATCTCAATTTTCTTCTCAGCTTCTTCTTATTTCCACCATTTGCAGCCTTTACAACACTCTTATCTATACTGTATAAAATGTTTTGCTTAATTGCATCAGTATAATAAATTCAGTGCAATATAATATTCATAGTGCAATTACAAAGTATATTTTCTTATTTATTTATGTTTTATTGACTGGGGAAGAGCACTGATCCATCTGGACCATTATCAGGCTATCCTCTTTCCAGAAACCAGGTTCAAGGAATTTGTACACTATTTACAAATGATCTTCATATTCGGTGTCTCACAAACCCACAGACTTTTATAATTGTCAAGTAGTGCTTGACCATACCTAGTATATCAGTGTCTTCACCCAGTGAATCATCCTAGTAAACCAGTCATCAGCAGATGATCTCCCCCACACACACCCTTGTAAGATCTATTATTATTAGAGTGCAAAATGTCTGCCCTTTTTATTTATTCTTAACTAAACATGTGAACTGGTCATCATGAACCCTTTAAACTTCATATAAACATTGACCAGATGTCAGGAATGAACTCCTGGCCTGAAGCTGTAAAAATCAAACCTAAACCACTGAACCATAATGCTGTATAATTTAATTTGTTAATGATTCATATATTATTTTTGCTCTTTTCTGAATTAATGTATATATTTTTTCTCTTCCACTGATAATGACCCATAACCCAGTCAGCTATCCCAGCATCCAAACACAGAACTAAATAAATGAACAAACAAATAAATACTATTTTTATAAGATAAGTGGCTCTCTGGAAAGCAGATAAATATTAACCAAAGATTTCCTTTAATATGTGTAGTTCTTTGTCAACATCCTTCTGAGTTTCCTTAAGCTTCATAAATACCATATACCTTTCCTCAACAGCTATCTCCTCACATTTGAAGACCATTGTTCATTTTTTTTTTAATTGTATGTTTTTTTTCCAAAACCTCTTGTTGCTTCTGCAATGACAGCTTTTGTGAATCAGAAATGTTCTTTCTCATTGTCTTCACGCCTGCCTACAGTTTTTCAGAGATATGGTACCATTTTGTCAAAATCAACCCTCATGAAACAATAACTCCTGATTGGCTGAATTCTTGGTAAGCTGACTGTGAAGCATCCTGTTTTGTAACCGCTTGTTCCAAAACCAATACAAACATTCAAGGCAGAAATCATTTCTTCATCTACATTTCTGAATGCCAAGTCCAGACTGCTGTTTCACACGATGATCTGGTACCAACTGTCTAAAGCCTATCCTTTTCTGAGGCTTGAGAAGTAAAAAAAAAACATAAATCTTGCCTGGCTTCACACCTACCCTTCTTGCTTCACTACTTTGGATATGTTCTTATATGCATTAGGTTGAATAACACTATTCCAAATAGGTGTAAAATAGTTACTTTCTTGGTATATTGTTTTTTTGTTTTCTGTATTACTTATCTGTGCATTTTATTATTTTTGCTCTATTTGTAATGTCGGATTTCATTACAAAATTAAATAAAGATTATTTGGAACCCCCCCCCCCCATAAATCCTGCTATTAGGTGTAGTTGGTGCCAAGGTGCTCCAATAATTATCTTGCATAT
This sequence comes from Protopterus annectens, assembly GCF_019279795.1. Taxonomy (NCBI): domain Eukaryota; kingdom Metazoa; phylum Chordata; order Ceratodontiformes; family Protopteridae; genus Protopterus; species Protopterus annectens. The sequence continues at coordinate 800,766,291 of NC_056741.1, forward strand.
TAAATTTCATTTCAACAGCATCCCACCCCTTTCTGCAATTTCTGTTTGTTAATTTAACTGTGTATGTGATTTAGCTGCAGAGGCCCTTTTCTGCCATGACCTAAGCTCGCAATAAAGCAATTCAAGGAAATATGTGGAAGAAAATAGAGGACTCACATAGGCTAAGGTAATACTGTGATATTAAATACAACAGTACAACATTTACAACTTGCATAAAAATATATAATATATAAATTCTTATTTGCAAGGTAGTGTAATTTCATAGCTAATAATACAGAGTGTCAATACACAAAATATCCATAATTAATTATGGACTGTCCACTGTCTCTAAAGCAATTATAGGAATTTACTGTTAGACAAAAAGTACTGCAGTTTTTAAAGAAGCAACACAGTGCCTGCTACTGTCTTACTACTACAACAGGAAAAGGATACCTTCTATAATTTTTTTATCTTTAATGTCACAACTGTACCCTGACCTATGTATATTGTACTAATATTTGCAGTTTCTAATGTGGACTACAGTACCTCCTCTCTATTTTCTTAGCTCCCTTTCCTGTTTCGTTTTTTTTATCTTTTGTTAAGTCAAGTACCACAGTTATTCTTTTCTTTAATACTGACATCTTTGTTTCTCCCAAAAGCTGTGTTCTCCAGTATGTTTACAGCCCAGTCATGGTTCTGTGTGTACCAAGTTTCACAACACCAAGACATGGTCCATATGAAGTCTTTGTTTCTCTTGCCTACAGGAACTGGTACTTAACACTCTGTATTCCTTTTGTCTCACTTTGCCATTCAGTGCCATACTTCTTATGTCTTTTTTCATCATTTACTACAAAACTCCTTATACTTTAGACCACTAAGTACTTTGATGTTTTTGGAAATGAGCCAGGATTTCTCTGCTGTTTTGATGTACCTCCCATATGGTTAACTGCTTAGTAATGAAACACACAAACCTACCACTAGTGTATTGGTTCATGGTTTAGACAATTGCAGCCTGTCACAGCAAAGCAGGCTTGCATTCCTCCAAGAGGATCACCAGTCCCAGCTAAGCCATAATCCATTCATCCATCCATCCTCAACCCCTTTCTCCCATTTTGCACATGGGGTCGGGGTGTCACTTCAACAGTGACAATCATCTTGACCCAAGGCACTTATGGCCGATTTAGAGTGTCCCATCCACCTGCTGCATGTCTTTGGAATGTGGGAGGAAACTGGAGCACCCAGAGGAAACCCACATGACTGCAGGGAAGCATGCAAACTTCACACAGAAGGCGCCCCAGCTGAGAATCAAACCAGAGAGCCTCTTGCTCTGAGGCAACAATGCTAACTGCTGCACCACCCTGGCTGCCCAACCAAGCCATAATCTTTGCACCAAATGTTCACCCATGTTCTGAAAAGAGAGCTATGACATACCCTAACTTTACTGATGGAAAGAAAGGGCAGCATACCTTTCATCTGCCACCAATTATGGAAAACTTGTTTTTATGTTCTGGTCTGGTTTTGCAACAGAATATCACTGTTGGATATTACAGAACTCATATTCTTCCAAAGATGCCAATGAACACAAAATGCATTAATGTGTCTCTGACTGTTCTAACTGAAAAACAGTACCACTACTTAAAATAGTATCTGTGGTCTCTAGCTTTTGACACTCTATAGGCACTATATTTACCCTATTAACAGGGGCATCCTACATCAGAAGGTGTTTCGTTTTTCCTTTGGACACCCATGCCACCCCTCAATGGAGTCTTCTCTTTACAGGTTATCACTTCCTACTTAGTCTTCACTTTCCCTCTATAAAGTAGCCAGTATATACTCAAAGGTGGGATGAAGATCTTCACAGTGGCAAAAAGGGCAGAAGTGTACCTCAGTAATTATGATCTCAACTTCATACTTCCATAGTCTGGGGATCAATCCCGACATCTGCTAGTATGTTTGTGTGTAACTTCTCTTAAGTCATCATTGAAAAGGGCCAAGACAGATCAGTTCCTTTTTACAGTTAAATTAATGAATTACATTTAAAAAGCTTTGAGGACATGGCCAACATGACCAACATTCACAAAGATGTAACTAAAAACATCAAACCCCAAAGACACATAGTTTTGGACGACTAATGCATTCCTACTGCACACTGAACTGAAATTCTTTACACCATAAAAATATCACTGGAAACAATCGTACACAATAATTTGAAAATTAGCAAGACATATATGCTTGTCTTTCCTGAAAAATGAGCTGCCATTAACATATGTGATTATTTTGGTTTGTTAAATGGGAAGTCCAGCTGGGCACAGACCCACTTACAGTGGAGACCCCAGGGAGAACAGCACCAGACATGCAAGCTTTAGCAACAAAAGTCTGCAACATAAACATGAGTCCTAAAACAAATCAATCAGTATATATACACAACAAGACAGCAAAAGCTAAGGCAATGAAGAAAAACAACACGTATTAATAGCAGGGAAATAACAGCTGAAGAAATTCATGTATAAATCTATAATGAAAATGTAGTGTAAGGAAAAATGAATGTCCGCTATATATGCCGTAGAAGATGTTCAGGAGGCATTTTACTTATAACAAGACTCAGATTTATCTTTATGACATCACATCCAGACGGGAGTTCATGGTTAGAAAAGAGCCAATGAATTCATGTCACAGCACTCTGCAGACAGCAGTGTCTCCACGGTATTCTATAATGTTAAAGCCTGCTGCATGCTGACTTCATGCCACATAAGGAGCTGGTCAAAGGTCAGCATTATGCAGACTTGTTCCAGTGACTGCAGTAGCTGTAAGATGAGGGCCAGACCATCTCCTCTGCATGACAATGGACTAGAACACACCACAAGTACAGCAAAGACAGGCGGCAAGGTAATTTACTGATAAAAAGTCACAGTTCTTGCCAGGTTCTATACCTGGTGCCTAGACAATTTCATGTCTTCACCAGTTGATAGCAATGTTTGCACAGAAAAAGTCCAAAACAGATAATTTAATGCAAGAAAATTTAAGCAAGTATAACAAAAATATGTTTTTTTCTAGAGGAGTGGTAGGAAACAGTGCAATGTTTCTGTATACAGCTGTTTCTTATCTTAGTTTACAAACCTTCAGTATTAGATTTATACAAACCTATCTTGTAAATGTTTTTCTTTTCTGAAAACAATGCATGACTCCCTACAGGGATGCATACTGTATGTGGGAAAAAGTGGGCTGAAACTATTCTGGCCAGGTCACTTTCTTGCTAAGCCATGATTATGGATAAACTACGTAGTTTCACAGTAACAATTATTTGCTTAAGACACATCTGTTTGCTCCATATTAAAAATATATGTATGCATGCATACACACACACACATATATATATATATATATATATATATATATATATATATATATATATATAATATGTATATAGTTTTTATTTATTTATGTGACTGTGTATATAATTTTATATATGCATTTGTGTGTATATTTGTGTGTGTCTGTGTGTGTTCCCACTCTGGTGATCAGATTTCCAGTTTTTCCTTCTGTTTTGTTAGGGCAGCTGTGGGATGGGAAGTACACATTTAACATAATTTTCTATAACAACATCTGGCCAGGGATAAATGCAATGAAAAGAATTCAGTTACTTCTGTAGGCTCTGTACTATTTAATTACCCTAAATCCTAAAATCTTTGTTTGCATATGGGTTCTGCTCTGAACATTAAAGATTTTTTTTTAAGTTACAAGTAATGCACTGATACATATCTCTCAGCTATGTTTCTCTATCAAGCGGTTGCCTTAGGAAGGACCCAGTTGAGAAATGTTTGCACCATCTCAAATGCAACCCTAATGTACATCAGCTCAAGAAGGACACACTAGTCAGAAGTACAGTTAAAATGTACTCCTGTCTCCTTCTTCTTCTTTCAGCTTTTCCTGGTTAGGGGTCACCACAGCGGATCATTCTGTCTCCTACTGAATATAAACCATTCACTGGGAAATGCACATCTTCATAAACAGTAATGTTTTCAATCATCATATTTCTCTGCTAGGTTTTAACTATCATTTCAACAACTCAGTCTTCCTCTTAGAGAACTTCTCACTAGTACCCCTCTTCAAAAAAGAGTATACAGATCTTTCATACCATGCATCAATTAACAAAATAAAGAACAAAAGTGTTATTAACAATAACTAGAGCACAACATAAAACAGAAGTGGAATACTGTAATATGCTCTATCAAAGTTTTCCATTAGAAATTAATCTTGGAATACCTTTCAAATAATCATTTTCTGCTTATTCGTTACTTCATATTTTAATAAAGTTCTGCTCTACATTTACTCACCTAATTTTACCAAAAATAAATAAATAAAAATAATAAATGCATATCTATATCTATATGTTTATATCTATATCTATATAGATGGATATACGATGCTACTTTACTTACCCTTTGTTGAACAGTTTAGACCCACTGGGCTAGAAGCCTGTTTTTAGTCAAGGCTTGAGATGGTATTGACACTGCTAAGAAAACTTTGGCCAAGGCATCAGGGAACTTCCCCTGCTCTTTTCAACAGGTGCCATGGGATCTTCTGCATTCACCTGAGCTACCGCATGCTCAAATAAATAAATAAATAAATAACAGAACTAGCCCAGTTTTTAGATGGGGCCTGACCACCTATTACATAGACCTCACAGAACAAAATATCTTTGGGTGAATGACTGTCACTCACTGAATTACTTTTCTTTGATCATATTCCCTAATTCTTTCTGCCAAAATGGCACAGTTCTATGACTCTCCTATTGGGTAACCAAACACATACAGTACTGCATTTGTTTACACTTCATTTAGCCACTTTCTCAGCCAGGTTCAACACACACATGCTGTCCTGCTTTGTTGTATGAGTCGGCTACCTCATTTCTCCACCACAGCACAGTCTATGCCTACAGTTCTGCCAACTCTGCAACATCTGACTGGCTAGTTTCCCAGTCCATGTACCTTCTGTTGATTAGAAGAACCCAAGATACATAAGCTCATCTGTCTGAAGTAGCTCTCCCCCAACATACTCACCAACAAACAGCAAGTTACTCTTTTTCATGAAAGAACCTTACACTTAATCCTGGTATGGATGTGTCAAATTTCACAGAGCAGTGAATTGTTCCAGTACATGCTACAATGGATTGTCCCGGCACATGCTGCAATGGACTGTTCCAGTACCTGCTGCAATGAATTGCAGCAGTACATGCTACAATGGATTGTCCTGGTGCATGCTGTGATGGATTGTTCCAGTACAAGCTGCAATAGATTGTTCCAGTACATGCTGCAATGGACTGTTCCAGTACCTGCTGCAATGAATTGCAGCAGTACATGCTACAATGGATTGTCCTGGTGCATGCTGTGATGGATTGTTCCAGTACAAGCTGCAATAGATTATTCCAGTACATGCTGCAATGGATTGCTCCAGTACCTGCTGTAATGAATTGCTCCAGTACATGCTACAGTGGATTGTCCCAGTGCATGCTACAATGAATTGCTCCAGTACATGCTTACAGTGGATTACCTCAGTACATACTGCAATGGATTGTTCCAGTACCTGCTGTAATGAAATGTTCCAGTACATGTTACAATGGATTGTCCTGGTGCATGCTGTGATGGATTGTTCCAGTACATGTTGCAATGGATTGTTCCAGTACCTGCTGTAATGAATTGTTCCAGTACATTCTACAATGCATTGTTCCAGTACATGCTGCAATGGATTGCTCCAGTACATGCTTACAGTGGATTACCTCAGTACATACTGCAATGGATTGTTCCAGTACCTGCTGTAATGAATTGTTCCAGTACATGTTACAATGGATTGTCCTGGTGCATGCTGTGATGGATTGTTCCAGTACATGCTGCAATGGATTGTTCCAGTACATTCCACAATGCATTGTTCCAGTACATGTTGAATGGATTGCTCCAGTGCATGCTTGAGATTACAGTCACATTAGGTTAACTTTTTTAAACAAGTTAGTCATATCAGCTGGTAAAACAGGATAACTCCTCCTTATTTTATTCTCCAACATTTTGAGTCATTTGCTGTATTTAAGATGTTAGAGCTTCCCCACTCCTTCTTAGTTCCCTTTCATTAAAATCCTTCCTACAAACAAAAATGCAAACCATTCAAATGTATAACTAGATGCAGCATACAAAAACACATTTCATCTTATATAATTTTCCTTTTAATAAAGATTCATTAAGTACAATTTGAACACCTACTTAAATGTCTATTCTGCTTAAGAAAACAGGCTTTAACATTTGCACCTTTTAAAGCCATTCTAAACTCATACCAGGAAGTCATTGCATCTTTTACTCTTCTAACAACAGACTTCCAGCTTTAAGTCACTTTCTAGTCTCCCAAAAGAAACTCATAAAAGTCCCAGACATATCCAAAGAATGGAATAATAGTGAATGTATTATTTAAACTCAAAATCTCTGTGCTTCTCCCTAGTTTTTCTAACCCTATACCCGTTAAAGTTTCAAAAAGGTCAGAACAAACTTCTGTACCTCTACCTGTTTATTGACAGAAAAATAGTTTGCATGTGTTATATTCAAAGGGTATATGAAACTCTCATATTCGTTCGCCTCTCTGCTAAAACATCTCCATTTAGTTTTCTCTACCAGTCTTCATACAAACATTCAACAGAACTTGTCTGAGGGGACTCCCCTTGTTTAACTCTCAACCTGGTTGAAACACCCTGCCTCATCTTATCACCAGTCACTGGTTCCAAATAGCTTCGCCATACAGCTTCCACATCCATCCCAAAAAATGAGTCCAAAGCTGTACTCGTCAAGGCGTGGTGTAAGCTGTCAACGGCCACAGCCACATCAGCATTAATAAACCCAGTACCGTCTTTTGCACTACGTAATCTACAAACTCAGACATTTCCAGCAGTAGGCCTTTGCTAGTCATACCTTGATCTATGCCATCAACCTATTTCAGTACACGTTTCTCCATTTGCTTACTCAAATGCATTTGTATAATGTTTGCCAAAACTTTATAATATCCATTTGGCAAAGATATAAGATGCCACTTCTTAAGCTTAAGCTCTTCTATATGTCACTTCTTCTGAATCTTTTTAACCATTATATCCTACTTTCCAGTAATCCTTCTCTGTCTACAACCAAACCATTCATTTAAAAGTTACAAAACTAACAGCACCTCTTCCAGCTTCCCATCCTATTATAAAGAAACATCCCAGAGTAATCTTCTGTCATCTGTTATTTAATTATAGCATCCAGTCCCCTCTAAATTAATCTTTCTGTCTGTATTACCTCCCACTTCTTCCCATAAGACATTCCCCTAACCACTTCTACACTTTCATCCCAGAATTTCAGATTACCAAAAGTGGGCCACAAATATTCCCCATCCTCCTGTAACATCTTCTTATCAGACCTAACTTTGTTACCTGTAGTATGGACAAGCCCATATCTAAAATCACTTTCTTTGTTCAATTTTGCTATTTAGCAAAAGGGAGACATTCTTTCCCTTAATAATAAAATTCTGTCTCCAAAACCACAAAAGCATTCTTTCTTTACTCAAAGAAAAAAAATCCTCTCCAAGCTTTCATCCCTCTCTCTGTGGTCCAGAGATACACAATAATCCTTACGGTGCTGGCCTTAGGCGTAGGCCAACTAGGCGGCCGCCTAGGGCACCGCTCTAGCAGGGGCACTTTTTCAGTAATCTGGATGGTGTAGATAGACTAGGATGGGGGCACCAGGTGGTGTGTGGGGGCGTTGTGGAGACTTTTTGCCTAGGACACCAGTTGACCAAAGGCCGGTCTGGCCTTACCACATCTCCACAACCTTCTATCTTTACCTATCTGGAACTCAGCCTGTATTCATATACAGTCTTGTAATTAAAGGGACTTTACAAACTCAGCCACTAGTGATAAAGAAGTGATAAAAAAATACCTAATTTCTCACTGGTTCATCTACACAACTAATAAATTCCCTCAACCCCTTGTGGTCCAAAAAAAAAACAAATAAATTTGAGAAAAAAGCCACACCCTGGAATTTTTCTGGCCAAGTGAATCAAAAGACTTTCCCATTTTTATAATGTTTGTTTACATCCTTCAGAAACATAACATCTTGACAGTCGGTAATACTGCCAATGAATAAATGAATTTCCTTCATCTGTTACTACACATAAAATCTGCTACTATCACTTTAAGGTTATTTACATTTACAGAGCAAAAACAGACCATCTGATTTCCATCACTTTGTATTTGGGAGCTTCTAGAAAGGCCTTTTTTTCTGCTTTCCTTTTTCCTCTTTCTCCATGTTATTCATTTGGTAGCAGAACACCCCCTCACAGTTCTTTTCACTAATTTCACAAAATTCACCTTCCTCTGTGTCTTTCTTCAGACCTTAGGTTTGTTACTGTATACCTATTCTCTGACATCTTGCGAACCTATAGGTTAAGTGCCATACTCAGCTAAACAAACCCCTGCCTCCTTATGTAAAGCAATCAATGTCAGTACGTCTGATCATTAGGTATTCTGGTTCATTTAATCTAGGAAAGTCAGACCAAGAATGCGTTTCCAACCCACATGTGCCACACTTCTTAATACAGATTAGCTTAATGTGCTCCTGAGCCTTACATTCTACAAACCCTCTGCTGTGGCAAACTGAAGGCCCTGCCCCACAAAAACAGTGGCTTCTGGCCTGTTCCATATTATGAATAAAACTGCCAAGTACATAACATAACATCTGACAGATGTTGGAGTTTGCAGTCTGCCACATTTAACAAAATCTTCCCTTCCCAAACACCAACCCATAATCAAAATGAGTCTTTTATATGTTTAACTCCACCCTAGGCATCAGAATTCTGCTTGAAATAACCCAAGGTCTCTCTTTAAATCACAAACACAGTCCTCAGGAAAACATACTTATACAGAAATTTCAACCCAAAGTTTCTCTATTTTTGTCATTAAAACATTACAGAATACTTTCAGAGCTACCATAACTCATTCATGGCTCATCCCTTCTCAGCTCTCGGAAGCAACCTGTGAAAAAGATTTTTCCCACAAAACAGATCTAGTCACAGTGCTAACAACATTCACTCCTGACTCATTCTCTCGACTAGTGGACAAATTAATTTCATCTGAAGTCCTTCTGGGAATGACACTTTCACTCTGGTAAAATCTTAATTTTCATCCATGTTATCAGCAGCAACCTAATCAGCTATACATTTTATAATATTTGACCACCTAGAATGCACAGCACTTACCTGAATATCTGAAACAACATTCAGCTCTGGCTGTTCCTTTAAAGGTAAGGTCTCTTTCAAAAAATCCCTTCACCTCTGTCATAGCAAAACTCTTTGGTCTCCTAGCCTCTAAGGTGTGCCCACTGGTGCCCTCTGGTGACAGAGTACAGAAATTCCCCAATGTCCTGGCCAAGTTAACCTTAGGTCTCCTAGGAGGGAGAGCTATAGCATTAGCAGGACTGACAAGGTAAAAAAAAAAAAGTAAATAAATAAAATGTCGAGATGCCACCCTTTCTAAACACATTTTAGACAAAGCTTATTTGCACCTAAATATCTGCACTATAGCTGAAACCCTTGTAGACCACCCAAAATGTACACCCTAATGAAACAGCATTTTGAGTTTGGGAAGTTACATACCTGCTGAAACCTTATGGAATAAAGAGCTGTGCACGTCAGAACACCGCCAGTGTTCATGACTTGCAGGCAAATTATGCTAGAGTTGGTAGGCATTTTTTTCTTCAAGGAGAAAACATTGGAAGTATAGACTAGAGCTCAAAACAATGTTATAAAAGAGGGAAGTCTAACAAAACAGGGTTTGAATCCTACAGCCACCATTTAGAAAGAGTAAGATTCTCAGAAAATCACTTGCTTATAAGGGGCTTAAGGGAGTCTTCTGAAAAGAAACAATGTTACCTAGCAAGGCTTACTCACCAAAAGTAAAACTACCACCCAACAGCAGTATAATTATTATGTACTTCAACTTCTCTGACTAATTTCAGGTAATTCTATCTAGGCTACAGTTATAAACTCATAATCCTCAATGAATTTATTCAAAAAAATTGACTCAAAAGCTAAAAGGAGATGCCAACACTGTTACTAGTTGACCCTCCTCAGACCTTTCAATGGTCCAAATTTTTGCAGAATGTTCAAATTTTTGCTTCAATATTTTTTGTCTGATCCTCTTAAAATTTGTGGTTTTCTGGGAAAGCGCTGAGGACTAAAGTCACTAAATAATGACAAGCATTTGCATTTCAGACTTTATAACCTTCAGAACAGGCATGCTAACACAAATCTTGTTATTCTAGCAAATTTGTAAATTTATAGGAACAACATTTAAAATCTGTCCCTATTTTTGGGCCTTTCTTCCCCCATTACTTTATGCTTTGTCCAGATTTATTGCGCTAAGAGGTTGAGAGGTATGGTTCTCCTGGAAGAATATCAGAGAAAAAAGTACCAGGGAAATGCAGTGGGGAAAAAAAGCTGCAAATCTAAAGCATAAAGTTATGTTCAGGATGTAATTAAAATGATACAACAGCACTTAGTGAGATATCCCAAGCATTTTTATTTACAGATACGACAACTATTACAAATCTCCCACTCCAACTATGGGCAGCTGTTTAAACCCACCACCTTGTTAATAACCAGTCTTCAGGTGATGCACACCTGCATTAGGTTTGCTTCTTAGGTTCTAATACCAGACACTTCATTTTGGGCAAATAACTGTGCAGTACTGTTCAGTGGGGGAACATAGAAAATTTCTGTAAGAGAAAGTAAAAGTAAAACTAAACTCAGACTGCGTCTTTCCATTTTTTTAAATTATTCATTTTTAATTATAATTTTCCATTCTGGCACTTTTTATTTTATGATGGCCTCTTGTTATTTAAATACTTTCAAAACTGTAGATTTAAAAGAAGTCAAACACCAGGCAAGTGTTTGCTAATCTTAATATTGAGTTGCCCATGGACAGTAAATTTGCGCTTTGTTGATAGAATCTAAAATGTGGATGGAACATAAATTTGACTTTAACACAATTTCTAATAATATAACCTACTATTTATATACTCTTAGATATGGTATAGCCAGTTTCTGATGTAAAATGATATGTAGCCAAGGCTCTTTTATTGGTTTCTACTTCATGTTCTTGTGGATGGCAGTTAAATTGAGCTGCCTGTACATTATCAGTATTTGCAATGGTTATCTAGATTTTATCTGATGGTCTCATAAACACAGAAACATTTTTTGATTGGATTCACACCAATAAAATACATATAACAAAGTATACATATTATCTGAACTTTCATTAGAATATTCATAAATGCATGTGCGCCTACATGTATATATGTTGGCACTAGCATTTTGAGAAGATCAGTGTAAGAGAAAAAATGAGACTGAAAAAAATAAATGCATAGCATTTTAAAGCTGTTAAAATTAAAATTATGTTACCAAAATGGGTAGAAGTTCTATGTGGGAAAGGCAAACTTCTTCTTGTGTTCTAATATAGATTTGATGAAGCAGCTGGTGTTATTTACATTCAAAAAGTAAAATAAACACATAATGCCAATTTACATTCTTGTGGTTCTTGGGCAGTTCTTAGGTGTTAAAATACCCACTACAATCATTTTATGCTTGTCTAGGCACTGAAGAGTGTAGCTGTATCAGTCCATAAATCACAACTTATTGCACTTTTTTTGTTGCATGACAACATAACAGATGCTACAGATGTTACTACAAATGTTTCGTTATAACGAACCGTCTTAATCATTTACTAAGCCCCTTTATTAAAGTTCAGCAAACAGGATATAAAAAGGACTCCATTAACATGAGGTGTCTACAAGCAGACAAAATTACCAATGTAAAACTCAGCATCTCACCAGGAAATAAAGCAAATGGAACCAGAACAAAAAAGTAAAGTAACAAAACTTAACTGAAATGCAAGTCTATAGCCCTAATACTGTTAACATAGAAATATATACTTGCCTGACTTACATCCATTTTCTAGAATCATCTGCTGATTTAAACCTGTAGTTGATATACCATATTGCCAGATGACCATAACCTAAAGTGTGTAAACTCTTCCAACTTAGATGAAAAGTTGAAAAAAAAAAAAACAACAACTCTGTCAGGCACTGAATCACCCCAATTATTTTAATATAATAGGACCTCAGCATAAGGTTACAAAATGTAACTAAACTCTTTTCATACATAAAAATCCATTTGAAGTTATTAATCTGAGCAAAAGATTACAGCCTAAAGAAATAAATCTGAATCTACAAAATTCTCACTTAACTACTGCAACTATGAAGAAGTTGCAAAGCATTCTTCTGCCAAACCTTTCCTTCCAACATTCTGTAAGCTTGTCTTAGCCGCTTTTCATCTCCTGACTGGTCTTTGGGTTATGGAACATCTGTAGAGCACTGGAAAGGGTACCCTTCTTGCACACAGATCTTTAGACACTCCAGTAAACTCCAGCACCGTATTAACCCTTTAACATTTGATCTTTTTACTAAGTAAAGAATACATTTCAAAACAAGGTTGTTGGCTAATAAGCACAGCAAAGCAGTGATGCAGTGATAGTGGTTACAGAATCATGGAAAAATGTCAGAAGCAGAGTACAGCGCTTAATTTTCATCAGTGCTCCATAGCTACTGACTTACACAAGTAGCTTTACGTTTTTTCTTTTCTTTCCACAATCACTACTTCTGACAATGTGAACAAATTGCAGGTACAACAGTTTATTTTACAGCAATAGTAAGGGAAGCAGCTTTGCTACACACACAAATATGCCTTGTTTTATAAACTGGCTACAAACTATTATCGACTCAGGAAAAGGACTGTTACAAAATTATAATTCTTGAAACAATAGTAGCTGACTTGGTTAGGTGAAAGCAAAATGCTAAACTATGGGCGCAAAAGGTTGAAGTACACTTCAACTTTTCCATGTTCAAGCTACTCCTCCACCACAGTGGGAAAGTGCAAAAAAGAAAAAGCTCTCAAAAATAAGGTAGCATGTATGAGCAGGCATATTTTAGGTAAAAGAAAGAAAAATAAGTGGTTCATAAATGTTCTGGGTCTGAAATATATAGGTCTGTCTACATATGCACACACGTAAATATATATATATATATATATATACATACAGATACATAGATATATATATATATATATATATATATACACACACACACACACATCTACTTTAACATATACATGGTGAGAAGCACATGCACACGCACACACACACACACACACACACACACACACACACACACACAGATATATATATATAGATATATATATAGATAGATGCATTTATATGCATACAATGTAATATATCCACATGTGCTTGCATGCGTACACACACACACGCACACACATATATATATATATATATATATATATATATATATATATATATATAAAACACATACATATTTGCATGGATGTATTTTAACATACACCTAGCAATAAATTAATACATGTGCATGCACCCACATATCTGTAGTTATATGCATGTAATATATACGCATACTCATGCATGCATACAAAGACATATGTATATATTACATACATAAAGTCTATGTGCATTTACACAAGGACATGGGCATGACAGAGGGACACATGCACAGAATTCTCCTGCCACCTGTAACTGTTCCTATAACCACTGCAACATTTAAGCCATATAAGGGTTTATTTTTTCTAGCTGAGGCTTTACACTGCAGCAGTCCGACTACAAACTGAAGAAGTCTGACTAAGATGCAGCTTTTCAAGAACACTGAAAAATTTGACCCACTCATTAATGAACCTAATGGCTAGTGCTGTAACACAGAGAAAATATATCTTTACTGCAAGCTGTTTTTTTTTTCTGGCACCTATTGTTGAAGTCTACTGTGCTAATTTGTGAGCCCTAGTGCCAGGACACCATTGTAAACAAGAAGTTGTTCTTCTTCAGCAAACCCTCTTACTTAATGACTTCAGTAACTAAATGATCTCTCATTTCCTTGATTCATTGCCTACTGTATTACCTACACAGCTACATGTACATCCTTCATTTCAAAATTATAATTGTCAGTTACACAAACACATAAACAGGACAGAAATGAAAATATCAAACTCAACCAGTTGAAAACTATCTCACATTAGCAGACATAACCAGTTTATTCAAATTTCTTTTATGCACACATGCATACAGAAAGTAAATTATGGAAGAAAGGAAAACAAATGTAACATCTGAATTAGACCAAAGCTCAACTAGAATCCATAGATTAGTGGGGACTATGTTACTGGTCATTAAATAATCTGTATCTGTTGCCTGTCTGACCTTCATACAACAGCTTGGCAGAAATGCCCCCGCCCCACCACACTTTGTCAGTAACGGATGAATTTTAAAAAACACTAAGATACAGAGCTCGTTAAGAGAATCATGATTTCTGGACACGTAGAAGGCCTGTATTGCCTATTTGTATTACCAAGAGAACATATTTGTTGAGTAAATAAGCAGCTCCAGCTAACAGGTTGCATGGGGAAATCCAGCTAAGCCACTATTGTGCAGCATAAAAATACAGCTCCTTCCTCAATAAATTATCTTTAATGCATGCAGCCACTGTAGAAATAAAATGTCCACACAGCAAGACAAAATAAATATATGCATGTACATTTACTGGTTGTATTTATATCATGGGCATATTAAACAGCCGTGTGAAACATAGAAGGGGATGTATTCTATAATGTGTGTAAAACGCACATTACCCAATGCATGGCAATTTTAAGAGCAAAATACTGACTCTTGATTTGTAACAGCTTATTAGTAACATATAAAGAATGTGAAAATCAGAATAATAGTTTCAAAAACACATTTTGATGCAGCATTTTAACACTCAGTCTCAAAGGTTATCACATATACACATATACTGTTTGTAAATGTAAATCTCATTTGCACACTGGAGAAAAGCTTATGTCCTACAAATACTTGAAACATAAAACACGCTTAGTGTGACTGATACACAACAACACAGGTCCAAATATATAATTAGCAGTGTGTGTGTGCATGAGTGTAGACAGGAAGTGTTGTGAAATATTACTCAAGAGAAAAATGTATGCCATTTTGTGTATTTTGATAAAATGCTATGTGTTTACAGTATTTAATATATTTTAAAACGAAACTGCCACTTTTTATTTGGCTCTTCTGAATGATTACTGCTTCATCTTTTTTTTTTTTTTTTGCTGTTTTCCTGAAAACAGTAGGGGCTACTGTGATGTCATCAGACTCTCTGTTTTTGTGTTTTCATTAGTATATTAATTTCTTGTGTGTCACACCAAACATTTTCTGCAAAGCAAGAAGTGACTTGTCATCTTCAGCCTGATGGCATTACAAGTACAACAGATTGTTTTTCAGACATTCTTTCTATGAAACATTTTGATATAGCATCAGCTAGCATTTGAACATTTTCACAAGCGTTACAACCTGTTCCTTCTTGCATATGATCTTTCTCCTTTAATGCTGTATATTTTCCACTATAGCAGGATTGTTGAATAACACCTACATTCACACACCGTAAATCCAAGGCTATCACAGGTAAGTAAGTCCGTACGTCCACATACGTGATATGCATGATACATATGAAATGTTATATCAGAGACCCAACAATGCCAGAAAATGCACAGGACAGAATGCACTTGTAAATTCGGATCCAGGGCACTAATTTTCCAGGAAAAAACGAAACAAACCATCAGCTTGCCTCTGTATTTAGAAATGCAAACGTCCCCCACCCACCTGCCTCAAGACTACGAAGGATGCTTTTTAAAACAAAAATACTACGCGTCGTCCATGTACAATATTAAAACTATGTCAACAAAAGAAAATGGAAGAAAATGAGAGGGAGAAAAAAATAATCTTGCAAAGCGCACAACACTGAAAATTGCTTGCAAAGTGGTACATCTCACTCATGTATACACGCAGTCTCACGCACAGATATGTGTGTCTGTGTTTGTGTGTACGCGCTATCTGCTCTGTCTCTAACATCCACAAGTGTACGTATGAGGAGTGCATTGTATCATTACTCTATCCATGTGTGTGCGTGTTTATAATATATATACATATATATATATATATATATACATATATGTGTGCGTATACACACACACACACACACACACATATATATATATATATACACTCCCCTTTCACACAAACACAGATGTTGCAAATACCTCTCTTAAACTCGCCATCTACACCTTTACATATTTTCACATTTTCATAATTTTCCAACCACTTCCCTTAAACAGACTCCATACCAAATCAGACGTCCTTTCCCAGCACGTTTTTCTTTGCAGCACGAAACAGTAAACTGAACACACTATCATGTTTCTTTACCATTTCCCTGTTGAAAACAAGGCAGCTAAACATATATACATTGCCAAATTATAGCATGAAAAAATCATTCGGACTAAGGCTAAAACCATACTAAGTTATTAATATTTTAGTCTGGAGCTATGACCACCCATTCGACAGTCCCTTTGAAAATAAATAGACTAGGACAGCAGAAAGCGCAGGTCTGTTGCATTCAGTACTTGGGTTGTAATTTAGTACAACAAACACGAATGTAAATGAAAACTTGAGCTCCTGCAGCCGCTGTTATCTAGCCCCAGTCTACCCGTTCTTGTGGTTCCCGCAGCGCACTGGCTACTCGTACCCTGCCTGCGGGGAGCTGCGTTTATGAGTTTGCATTTTATTTTAAATCTCGGGTGCTGGGCTACAGCAGCATCAGCACCAAACTATCAGCAGCAACATCTATGGGCCACCAGAAACGCTTTCCTTCAGGGCAGCAGCGCCAAAGCTACTAAATCCTAAGCAAAATGCAATGCATCAAAAATAAACACGAGTTTGCAGAACAAGACATCTCTAGAGTAATAGGACTGTGTTGTACCTGGTGACACCCTCTCCAGTATATTCAACAACCTGCTGTTTCTTCACTTGTAAAAATCCAATAGATGTTAATTTTTCAGGTTAAATCCTCCTTCTTGCAAACGGAACCAATCCACTATGCGTACCGCGCTCCTGGTTTCACTCTGAGCATCATACTTAGTACCCGCACAGTTTTCTTCTACCTCCTTGTCTTGGAAGTAGACCAGGCGAAGCAGTCCTTTAAACTGGACGTGTACCATTCCTTCGAAGTCCAGAGGGGGGCATTGCCGACATTATAGTCTACATCATTTTAAAAAAGGACGTATTTTTGTGAAGCTATACATAACATGTTATAAATTTCAAGTACTTACATTTAGTACAAAGACACTCACTCCATTTCTTAAGTATTATATTTTAATTATTATGAAAATACTCCCATCACTCCCTCACTCTGCATGATTGGCACGCTCTTCGTCAATATTCCAGTCCTTCAAGCCAGCTAGCCAGTCATCCTGAGAACTGAAACGCTGGAGCTGTTCTGAAAGCCCGAGGGTAAGGGGCCGAGAGCTCAGTACCGCTGAAATCTCTGTCGGCATAAAATTCACGCTGTCACAAATATCTAACCGGACCTAATCTTACTGTAGAAAAGCAATGGAAATGAAGAATGTAAAACAGTCAGGAACTAAATGGGGGGGGTTAATACACATAGCTCACAGCTGAGTAAAGTGAAATGTAGTGTGCAGATGCAGACAGGTTTGGTGCACCAAACAAAATGGATGGGTAAGGTAGTCTAAATAGCCAGTGAGGCTTCAGAGAAAATTTGAAACTAGAAAAATGTTTCCTTTTACATTAAAAATGTGTAGCATGCCCAACGAGTATAATTTCGGTTTCTGAGCGATGGAATCCTTGAAAGGAAGGTGCTGTTAGAACTCTAGCGACCCAAGCTTCTCTAAAAATGTCAACATATCATCTATAAATATAATGTATGTAAGGCAATGTATAAGTTGCTATTCTTGAGTTGTTTTATAGTCAAATGTTTAATATTTGTTGACAAAAACGCACACTGTTGGGACTGCATAGTTTGTTTTCCCGGGAGTCACTGTGCCTTATTATATTATATAAAATCATATAAATTATCATATAATATCATATCAGAGATTTTGTTTATTGTCTGTTTGCCTAACTGCCTACCTACCCTTCTGGGTTGACCAGGAAAGGTTGTGCATTTTAATTAATGAATTACACCAGTTAACAGGTCTCTTTTTGTGCAGAGACTGGAGAGGAAATGACACATAAAAATAAAGTTAAATCGTGTAAAACTACAAGACAGATATTTGTACGGTGCAGAAATCAGTCCCACTGAACGGATTATAAAATAATTAAAATATTGTCATATATCAGAAACTAAACGTGATTGCGGAGTTGTTTATTGCAATGAGGACAATTCATCCATAATTTAATGGTTGTTTACAGTTCCTGCCCTACTAATGAGTCGTAGCTGAGTACGACAGCACTTTTGGAAGACAGCTTGCAGGTGACATATCTGTCATGATACTGTAATATGTTTCAAATTCGAGGTATGCAGCAGTTAATAAAGGCCCTTTCCCCTGCATTTACAGTAATTGGTGGAATGGGTAGGAATCGGGTTTATCTAGTTATGTGTTTGTTAGTATTCATTGACCAGGTGAATACTGCCACAAATACTCTTATCTTTAGGGGACAGTCACTGTAAGGAGATGCAAACAATTCAAATACATACTTGTCCTGTACATAAAAACAATGCAATTAATTACTGACAGTATATGGATGGAGACAGAATATTCTGTTATAGTGATAAGGATCCCGAATAAAATTAACTCTTTTGACATTCGCAGCACGTGTTAACCAAACATCAGACAAATGACAATTAATGCAAATATCAATCAAAGAATACGCGAAGAGCCTATACACATGGCACAGTGACATTTCTATCAATGTGCGTATGGATAATTACATAAAGGAAAACATACCTATCAACTATCCAGATTTTTGCAGAATTTCCAGATTTTTTGGCTCTTTTTTTTTTTGGGGGGGGGGTAGGGGGGCTATTTCTCGCAACATTTCTGTTTTCCTGGTGAATTAGTGAGGATTGAAGTCACTAAATAATGGCAGCTATTTGTGTTTCAGAATTCATATGCTTCAGAAAAATGCATGGTAATGTAAAACCTGCTATTCTGTCAATTTTCTAAGTTTGTAAGAGCGATATTTAAAATCTGTCCCTGATTTTGGGCCTTTGCCCTCCCCCATCTTTAGCTTTGTCCAGATATCTTGTGCTAAATGATTGACATGTATGAAACAAAAAAGGTATTTGCATCTGACAGCAGGCATCTTTCAGTAGCAATGGACAGAGCACACATATTTATTAACTCGTACTGATAAGTGTCTAGTTTCAGTTAATGGGTAGATAAACTAGGGAAAGAGAAATCAGCATAAATCCCAGTCCTTACGTAAAGAACGTAAGACATGCTGGCGGAATTAACGTACTAATTTTCTGTGGTAATTAAGAAGAAATAACGGACTGGATTCTAGATTACTGTCAATGTAAGTGAGTCAGCCAGTCTTTGGTAACGTTGCTTTCTGAAAAGGCCTTACAATGGAGTAGCTAACATTCAGGAAATGAAGTGCTCTTTTGAAGTATGAGACAAGAGAGTGGCAGTCCTTAAATGAAGAGACTTTGAGAGCTATTCCAACTGCGGAAGTAGTCTTTACCATATAAAACATTTTCCCCGTAGGGAGTACATTTGCATCCAGATCCTTCCACACCTCTGCTAATTACATATACCCATACCCTCAATCTCTTAACGCAACAGTTCTAGACAAAGCTAAAAATAATGTCGGAAGCCCCCCCCCCCCCCCCCCCCCATGGAGGATTTAAAATACCGCTCTGAAATACTTAGTCTATAGATTGCCAGGTTTTGCACCAGCAAGTATTTTTCTGAACGGTAAGAAGTCTTAAACATAAATGCCTATAATTATTGAGAGATGTCAGTAATCGGTGAGTTGCTAGAAAACCACACATTGTATGAAGAGCGAACAAAAATGTAAAGCAAAAACCCGGACACTGAAAATCTGGATATATGGGAAGTACTGCATACCTCTCAACTGCACAGATTTTCGCAGAATGTCCAGATTTTGCGTCATATTTTGGTCTATTTCTCGCCATATCTTTTAACTCTCCAGATTTTAACAGAATGTCTAGATTTTTGTGTCATATTTTTGGTCTATCTGTCTCTGATAACATTTATGGTTTTCTGGCAAATCACTTGGATGATTTGAGGATTGAAGTCACTAAATAATGGCATACATTTGAGTTTCAGACTTCAAATCCTTCAGAAAATATATGTTAAACCCTGTTACTCTAGTAACTTTCTAAGTTTATAATAGCAATATTTAAAATATGCCACTATTTTCAGAGTCTGTTTCCCCCATTTTGTCTGGCTTTGTCCATATTTCTTGCACTAAGAGGTTGAGAGGTATGGTTTCTCCTAAAATGTGTGGTTTTATGGAAAATCACTGACAAATCATTGAGAACTGAAGTCAGAAAAGTATGCCAGACATTTGAGTTTCACACTTCATATTCTTCACAAAATGCATACTAATGCAAAACCTTTTACTCTGTCAAGTTTCTCAGTTTGTAAGAGCAATATTTAAAGTGTTCCTATTTTTGGGCCTTTGTCCCCCATTTTTTATGGCTTTGTCCAGATTTCTTGCTCTAAGAGATTGAGAGGTATGGTTTGTACATACAAACTCTGACAATGTTGTATCTTGGAGTAAAGGTAATTCTCCATGTTCCAGCAATTTCAAATTTAGCATCCAAATGTTTTCATTTACGAGAACAGCACTTCACCATACTTGAACTCACAACAGGTCAGGATCACCGATTACTTATTATCTTAATAAGAACAGTGGTGTGCGTTCCTGTTGATATGACTGAATGTTGTATATAATCGAGTTTTAAAGTACTGTAGTTTGCAAAGCTAAATTGTATTATTGTAGGTCGTACATTATTATGCTTTCTTTGGAACTGTAATCACCATAAAGTCAGTATATTTATGTCATTGTGACTATTTCATGATAAACAGTATTAACCCTATATAAAATTGGGCATTACTTAAAATGACCCAGCTATACTTGATTTTAAACAAAAGTGACAGCAAAAGAGACAGGTACAGCAGAAGTTCAAAAAAACATAAACAGTAGACAATTTAAGACTAAACCAAAACAGTGTCAATGTGCAGAAATTGTGAGAGTAAATACTCACATAGAATTGTTTGGATTATAAAGAGTAACACATGAATTGTTGAATTGCAAAAGACCAGCTCGAGCTTCCATGAATGTGTAGTTTAACACTAAGGTAGAACAAAGACTACAGCATAGAAAGATTAGAATGGCAGACTACCAAATCAAGATGCTATCTTATTAAAAAGTAAAGGACTGATAAAAGAGCCAAAGTTAGACAGTGAAAGTGAATGCTCAGAAATAAAGAATGCACATACGTATGCCAATCAGACTGATGCCAACAGGAACAAACTACAAATGGAAGCTGTCAACAGAAAAATGAAGATGTGTGTTTATAGATTCAGGACCACCAGTCACCATGGCGATTGAAAGATTCTATTATCAATTAATGCCAAGAGCTAAATTAACATCAGTGACCAGAAAGGTATATTCTTGCAGTTCTTAAGAGCTATTAATTATACTGCACTACTTCCAATCAGCTATCAATACAATTAAAATGCAGTCAGGACAAAACACATCTCACGCAAGGTAAACATAATTGAATTTTCAGATACCATACAGCAAAAGCACTAGAGTTTATTCAAATCCCAGTACAATAAATACCAGCAAGAGACAACTCAGAAAATAATAGTCTATCTCCATGCCAGCTTATAGTTAGACATAAAAAATAAGGTATATATTGTACTTTATCTGTTCACATCCATGTCAGAGTAGAGAAATGGGAAAAAGGCCAATGGATTAGCAGGAAAATACAGTAGCAGGACTATGCAGTTCTGAGCGAACTCACACTGGCTAAGACAGATGGATCTGCTATTACAGAAATTAATTTTATATTAATAATATCTGGCACAGGAGTCTACAACTGATTCAGATGCCCTATCTTGACAATACTAAGTGCTACAATAATGACTTCACCATTCCAACATTATTATTTTAATTAACATTTGTCAAGTACAGCTCCCCTTTCGGCATGTACCTCACAAAGCACATGCAGCAGCTGGAGAGACCAGAGAGGTTTCCTCACCAGGAGAATCCAGGGCCTCAAACATCTACCATACACAGATAGACTAAAAGACCTATCCCTCTACTCAGTTTCATACAGACTCATGAGAGGTGACCTCTGTCTGGCATACAAGGCGATCATGGATCCCATCTTGATGGGACTGCTGCACATCCGCAAGTCAAGCTCCACTTGAGTAACCCTCACATGTGGTCTCAACCTGGTCTATGACATTAACAGGACTTGTTGGCGGGACAGATTTGTGTCCCAGAGATGCCGTCATCTATGGAATAGACTCCCTCTCCACATCAAGCAGAGTACCTCTTTACCCTTTTTAAACGCAACCTGAAAAACTGGATGGGAAACAGAAAATATATCCCTGGGATTCCACCCATGTCCCTGCTGGACAGGGGCATTGGGTGCTGATTTGTCTAAACATGGGCTAAACTCTTGGCTAGGCTTATAAGGGCCTGAGGGCCAATAGCCTAGTAACCTCATATGATGCTATGATCCTATGACCCAAGAAAGGCCAGCTGGGATAATATCCAATTTTCAACTGCGGAGAAAAGCTCTTCATAGAAATAATATAGTTGCAGTTAAATAATGAAGTTATACAAAGCATAATACAGAAGAACAACATATTAACAAACCAAAAGAAAAAAAAATACAGTTTCAGCTCATACAAAAAAGTGTAACTATTTGGACAGAGATAATAAGTTGAAAAAAGAATACTGTCAATAGTCAAAGAATCCAAAACTTCAGTTACAGTTCATAGCAGTAACATTATACATAGTGAGTACATATTTTAGAACAGAGATGAATAGAAAACATAGCCTAGGCAAAGTTACATCTGTCCTTTATCTATGAATTAGATTGACTTAGTAAAAAATATGGAGGGTAGGATGGAAGGACTAGTTCAGCCATGGGTAGTACAGAAGCTGACCCAAGTCTTCTTTAGGTGGTCTTTTAATAGGTGCTTGAAGTTGGATTTGGAATATACAGCTTTGAATCGGGACCTGCAAAGACTCCCAACCTAACAATCTGCAATCCTCAAGTTATAAAGTCAAGGGTACCATAATCACTGTTTCAAATGACAAACATACCTTGTCAAGACATAATTCTCTTTTTAATCCCATTTAAACTGACATCAACCATTTGGGCTTGCATTGTTCAATTAGATATGTCCTTTTATTTGTACATGCATGCATGCATGTATGTATGTATGCATGCATGCATGTATTTATTGACTTGTTTGTTTTATTTATTGATTGGTGCATACCTATTTTCAGTGGATGTCTGGGAAGAAAAACATCAATGACAAACACGTTAGCAGTTCAGAAATAACATTCAGTAGTAATTCTGCAGTAGCATACAGTTCTCATTTTATACACAATATGATTCCAAACATATACACATATTAGGAAATTATACAAGAAGATAATACAGGCAGTACACATATGTGATTCCAACATAACAGGAATTATGCAGAATAAGAAAATGTAGGTTGTATATCAATATTTCATAGTAATTAGGAATCAGGCAACATAATCATATCTATGAGTTTTACAACTGGATTTTAGGTTTATTCGACATGGAGGTTTTAGTTTATCTGGAGCCTGGTGGTAGTGAGTCCCAGATTTTAGATATACTCCCGAGTTATTTGACTTACAGTTTCTGTTAGGTAGTGGTCTTTACATCCTAGACTGCTGGTGAGGTATATCTGTTCAACAGACTGGAGCTTGTTGGTACCTTAGGTGGTTGACAGAGTATCTTGGTGGCAAGTCTTAGCTGAGTGAAGGCTATGAGATTAGGGAGTTCTATCCATTCTAAAGTTTTCAGAGCAATGTGGTGGTGGGATCTAGTGGATTGGTTTGTGGCAACTTTGGTGATTTTATTATAATTTTTTTTCAAGTTCAGAGGGGGGAGGGCACAGTGCAGATTTCTGCAACTTGCTGAAGAATACAAGAGACCTGGAAGCTATTTTTACCAAATCAAGCCGTGATCCCGAACCTGTGATGTTCACTTGCATACTGTGACCACATTCTTCAAGACACACAAAATGAGACTGGCATATCTCAAAGTGTATTTGAAGTTTTAGATTGCTTAACTAATTTTCTTTTTTATGTAGGTTTCTTGTAGACTGAATAATACTGAAGTCAGATTGTGCCCAATTTATGTTATTATTGTATTTATATTTGTTTACTGAGATAGTGCACTGATCAAGCATGACCGTTTATAAGCTCAGCCCAGTCTGATACTTTTGAATACAGTAATATTGATGCTTTACTGTCTGATTATATTCCTTTGCTGATACAGCAATATTCCAGTTTCAAAATGGTACACTATTTATTCACTTTATTGCCTTATACCCTCAACAATGTTATTGCACTAGACAGAGTAGGTGACTATAGCTGGAGAAAAAACAAGTACTCAAGCTGTAATGATAAATAATAAAAACACTTACGACATGCTTCTTTCTGAACTGTTTTAAAATTTAAGGGTTGGGAACCTTTTTTATAGAAGGAGGTACATGTGGTATTGCCATGAAAAAAGACATCAGTAGCTACATTGTGCCATAATGAGTTATTTGAAGAAAGTAAGATGCTAGAAAAGAGACCTGGTCTGACCAGGAAAAAACAGACTTGTCTTTTGTTCAGTAAAGTCATAGACTGAACCCCCTACCCCAAAGACTACAGTAGAATAAATACAGCATCCAGCCCTGCAAATATGTACAGACTTGTCTTTTATTCAGTAAACTTGTAGACTGACCCCACCCCCACCACAAAGAGTATACCAGAATAAAGACAACATCCAACACTGCAAATGCATACATACTTGTCTTTTTATAAGCAACATTGTGGACTGATCCCCACCCCCTTCCAAAGACTGCAGCAGAATAAATACAGCACCCAGTCCTTCAAATGCATACAGACTTGTCTTTTATTCAGTGTAAAAGAAATTTACTTGTTTCGTTATGTTATTCTAGTCATGTTCTGTTGAAAATGGTACCAAGTTTAATGTGTCTTCTCTTTGGCAGTACTTAGTCGTATGCTTTTTGGCTGTTCTAACTAAAATCAAAACTAGCATCCACTGCACATTAATCTTTCCCCACCCCATACCTCTCAACCTCTTAGTGTAACAAATCTGGACAAAGCGATAACTAATGGAGTGACAAAGGTCCAAAAATAGAGATCATTTTTTAATATTGCTCTTATAAACTTAGAAAGTTGATAGAATAAAAGTTTTTAATTAGCATAATTTTTTCTAAAAGGTATGAAGGTCATTATTTTCTGACTTCAATCCTCAATGATTTGTCAGAAAACCAAAAATTTTATAGAGAACAGACCAACAATATGAGGCAAAAATCTGGACATTCTGTGAAAATCTGGACAAGTGAGAAGTATGTCCCACCCCTCCATCTAATTAATGAGCTACACTCTACTCTTGTTGGCAACCTGCACTAATTGTTCTTTCCAGCTATTGCTTTTGTGACTCTTCCTCTTTGCCTGCGTAAGCAGCTCTATGTTGGTTTGCTTCTTCCCTTTTCCATGCCCTGAAATTTTCACTAACTAATTAACAGACAACTTTTACTTTGATCATTCAAAGTATTTAGCTCTGAAAGTAGTTAAGAACAATTCTTTTCTCATTTTTCCAAACTTTCTTTTTCCTAACTACCTCAGTTTACTCCCTAATTCATACTCCTTCATAGTTTGTGTACACATGATACACTTAAATCTCTTCTTTCATCTCAATACTTCAATACAGTTTTATTGTCCATTCACATATAACTTTCAAGCTTACAGTGTTTTTCCCCCACAGCAGCTGTAGCACTTTCTCAGCTTGCTCAGCCTCACTCCAGTCCTCTACCTTACCCCCTATTCCCACCCACCCACACTTCATCTAAACTTATACCATTCTATCTGCTACACCCTACAACAAAACAACCGACCAAATTCACTGAGGCATATAACTGGCCTAACTCCTCAACTTACAAACTCATATCACAGGCCCACCTAACTCACTTCTCCCAATCTACTACAACAAAAATAGCATATAAATTCCACCCAGATAACTCTACCTTCCTCAACTTAAGTATAATATGTTACTCCTCCAGTCTACTCTCACAATTTAACTAAGCATACTCACCATTGCCACATCCTATCATACTCCCCTTCCCCCATCACTCTATGTTCGCCAACTCTATACTCCTAATCAACAAACATCCACTCATGAACTACATTATTTCACACAGTCTCTACTCATTAGAATATAAGTCCTCTTCAAAGAGAATGACCAGACCTATATATCAGTATCAGACCTAACCGAGAAATATAAGAAATGGTACAGCTTCTCTTACCACACTTCTACTCTTCCACTCTGTGGAGACATCCACACAAACTCTGGACATCCCTTCAAACCAAGCAAACCCCATCTAACCCATCAGCTCCCACCATTACCAACATACAGCCCACTAATTCTAACCACAACCTACTATTAATGCACATAAATCTCAATAGCATCTTCAACTCATTTCCAGATCTCCATGCATGCATTGCAGCACACAACCCAGGCATTCTAATTATTGTTGAAACTTGGCTAAGAGCAAACACTAAAGATGAAGAAATCCTTCCACCACTATACGA
The DNA here is from genome assembly GCF_019279795.1 of Protopterus annectens. Taxonomy (NCBI): domain Eukaryota; kingdom Metazoa; phylum Chordata; order Ceratodontiformes; family Protopteridae; genus Protopterus; species Protopterus annectens. Next base: position 800,793,115 of record NC_056741.1, read on the forward strand.
TATAATAAGAAATGAGGGGGTACATAAAAAGCTTGTGTGGTTGCAATACCTTTTAAAAACACACTAAAGACCATGATTTACCCACTGATTCACCCCAACTATCTCAACAAAGAAATATCTATTACCCTCCTATACCTGTAAAGCATAAAACTATTTGCATTACTGACTTATATATTCCCCCAGGTAACAGCATTTCCTTTCTCAAATATCTCCTTCAATGGTTTTCCACTACAACTACAGCTGTCATTTGGCTTTTCCCGGTTAGTGGTCACCACAGTGGAACTCCGGTCCACTAATGATTGGCAGTGAATTTTTACGGTGTCAAGTTGCCAGCCCGTGCCCAACCTTCAAGGAAGGCATGCCCACTCACACACGCACCTACCTGCATGTCTCTTAAAAATGTAAATAACAAAACTATTATACTTGTGAATATATACTGTTTACTTGTAAGCACAGTGACTCCCCTAACTTTTTTATTAACCTGTTCAATTTTACTCAAATAATCATTGCACTGACTAAAACTGACAAACATGTTAACAAGCACTCACTACTAGACTGAATCCTTACCACCTCATTCTCAAAGATAAACACCTTTGGCTGTCTCCCAGACAACATTAATGACCCTTTCCCCACATTTATTAAAAGACAAGCTAATCACACCCCAAAACATACAATATTAAAACAAGTATGTAGACTCTCCTCTTTTAACAAAGATACCTTTATAAATTACCTCTCTCAATACAACTGGAATACTGTAAAAAAATTTACCACTAGAAGATGCTGTTACCCATTTCAGTAAAACATTCCTTAACATACTAAATTAGTTAGGTCTCATAACAACCAAAAGTAACCCTGCTCCATGGCTCAAAAAAGAAACCAAACAGTTTATGATAAATAGGAAAAAAGTTGAAAGTCATGGTATAAAGATAGAACACAAGAAAAGTGGCATATTTTTAGACAACTCAGAAATCTATGCAAACAAAAGTAACTCTGAATCCTTCAAAGCCCAACTTTTCTCTTACCTGTCTTCTAAACATAAGTGTTCCTGCTTTCATCCCACTTAAATTTTATTAACTACCCTTATGAACCCTCTATATCCTTCACTTCACACTACCCAAAACTATTATCTTTCCATTGCTACTAAATCAAACTAAAGCTACTTCTCAGTTCAAGTATTTCTCTCTCTCTACTCCTGTATGTAAATATTGTAAATATCAGATAACCTCTGATCTCTTCATTACAGACAGTTGAAACTTGCTGCTCTGAAGGGAAACTACTGAAAATCTATTTTATCTTCCTTCCTTAATGATGTTTTTGAGATGTACTGTGTGCTTTTTGCTTTTTTTACTAACTGTGTGAATGTAATTACACATGTATTTTTTTTTTATTTACCTTCAACACTATGTAACCTAGATTGTATTCGCATTGCTTTTGGAGCTTTTCTCCCCGGGCCTCCACTGAAAATGGGCACGTTCTGGCCCAGTGGACTTCCCCGGTAATCAAACTGGAAATAAATAAATAAATAAATAAAAGCTAGACAAAATTGTATTGTTTCACTCACTTAGAGGCAAACATTACCACAATCCCAAGCAATTCAGGACAACCATAAACACCCTACTATACCCTGGTCAAACCACCACCCATCTCCTGCATCAAACAATGACACAGGCCCCATAACCACCCAGTTCAACATACACTTCATTAATCTGTCCTATGTCTACCAGAATCTAATCCACTCTCCAATCTCTCTATCCCCACCATCAATAGACAATACCTCTCTCTTTTCTTTCTACCAAATGCCTACCTCAACTATCAGCAATTACCTTCAAAAACTGACAACTACTGCACCAACTGCTGATAAAGTCCCACACAAGTAGAAGTTAGCTGCTGATGTCCTGGCATATCCCATCTCAATATTCATAAATATATTTAATCACAAAAACAGAAATTTATGTACCCACTACCTGGAAAGAAATCGTATATTATACCACTTCACAAATGTGGATCAGCCACAGACCTCTACAACTACAGACCCATTGCAATTTTCTCCCCTCTGTCCAAAATCTTAAAAAGATGTATACACTTCCAACTCCTAACCCTTCTCATAAACAACAAATTACTCTCCCCCACACAACATGGCTTTCGACCACACCACAGCATAACAACAACTCTGCTTAGTTTCTCAGTAACCATAAATATCAACAGAAACAATGGAAACCTAATACCCTCGCTGTTCCTGGATCTATTAAAATCAATTGACACAGCATCTCACCAATTCCTAATCAGTTAGTTATCTTCCCAATCATTGTCTCATTCAGGTCTTACTTGGTTCTGTAGCTATCTCTCCAACAGACAGCAGGCCATAAAATGGAATCAGGACCTATCCTACTTCTTCTCTGTTTTCATTGGTGTACTACAAGGGTCAGTTCTAGGCCCATTGCTTTTCAATATTTTCACAAACAACCTGCACAAACTCAACAAACCTGCCACCTTAGAACAATATGTCAACGATATTGCCATTATCTGGTCAGCCTCAGCCTTTCCACTACTTCAGAAAATGACCATCTGGTCAACCTCAGCCTTTCCACTACTTCAGAAAATGACTCAAGACTCTTTCACTTCCATAGAATTACGACTAAAGGTTCATCAGCTAATACTAATGCCAAAAAAACAAAATTAATCCTTTTCACATCTTTTCACACCCAGATCTCTTTTAACAACTCATACACCCTTTAATATTAATTCAACAAACAGCACCATCATATAAACTGTAACAAATACCAAACTATTAGGAATCATAGTAGAGAATAACCTAAAATTCGACCTGTATATCACCCAGGCCATCAAGAAAACTCATCAAATCTGGGCTTCCTCTACCGAAACAAACCCAGCCTCACAGACTCATCAAGAAAATCCTTAGCATCATTCTACCTTCTCCCCTCCCTTCTCTATGCACCACCCATATTAACCAACATTCAAGCCACCCTACTAAATAAATTAATAGAGTCATGCTTTAACGAAACAACCATGTTTGCAGTTAATGCATCCTAATGTATGTATCGCTGCTTAACACTAGATAACTCAACTGGCTAGAACTGCCTAATTGCCTTACATTCACTCATTTTCAAATTGCACACAACATAATATATAAAACACACATATGCCCTTCTCTACAAAATATTCTCAAGCACTACTCCCCACCACGTTGCCTACCCTCAAGTAATCAGAACCTACTAATAACTTCCAAATCCCATAATACAGCTGGAGACTCACTATACTCATCCTCTGTCACCAGAGAGTGGAACTCTCTGCCAAAACAGAGCAGCTGTGCATCTAACTTTAAGCACAACCTAAAACAGCACATACAATCTTCCTTGCTCTGTCGTAGTTTACACCATGACTTCCTCTCTCTCTCAGATCTCCAGAATATCCCCGACCCCTATCTTTCTAGCTTTTCTACCTTATCCTGTAAATGTAAATAAATCCTATCTATTTTTAAAACTATATAATGCTTTTCATTGTTCCTTTGTAAATGAAATTTGTACATTGCTCTCTCTCTCTCTCTCTCTCTATATATATATATATATATATATGCAAATGCAGTTTGTTTATTATTATATAATACTCCTACAGAAATCAAAATGTATTAACCTCCGAATAGATTGTATTATTCATGGATGATTCTAAAACACCATTTCTGCTATTAAGAAACTGATTATTTTTTCTCTGTAAATTCTTTGTATTTTTTTTTTATTTTTTTGTAACTCTAATGGAGATTTTCTCCCTGGGCCTCCTCTGAAAATGGACCTGAGTGTCCAGTCAGACAATCCCAGTAAACAAAATGCAATAAATAAACAAATAAGGGTCAGAATACATTTCCCTTGGATCACTAGCTATACTGGAAACACCCAAAAGCAGACATACTTAATAACTAGCCTGCTTCTGCCAAAGGGGGTGCTGTACTATTCATTTACATTGAGGTATATTACAGCTTCTTTACTGCTTCCTAGTTGTAGGCACAGCACTGAAGAGGCATATTAGACCATATGCTTTCAGAATAGGAGCCCATAGCCCCTTTCATAACATCAGGCAGAGCAGATTACAATTTATCATCAGTAAAAGTGATAGACAAAGTCCGATTGGCTAGATATCATGGGTGCAGAAGTCTGATAATCAGTGATTGTGATTTGGAATTGTCACTGAAGAATGCTCTATTTTGTTCTGATAAGAGAATGATGTACATTCTGAAACTTCTGCATTGATAATTTTATCTGTATTAAATTAAGATTTTTGTTCAGTGATTTGAAGACGCTGTGTTATCTTCTTTTTGTGTGTAGATGCTCTAATGTGAATCATAAGCTGTCTGTTGTATACTTATAATGCAGAGTCTTGTAAAAGTTGGACTCTACTTTCTGTTCTGTGATTCAAGTAGTTTTGACAGAAAGTATAAATCATTTTAAAATACACAAAAAGCCCCCCCTAGCACAATATGCATTTCTGTTTCATTACAACCAACAAAGCCGTGATAATGAAGCTCTAATCAGACAGTTACTGTTGGTGAATAAGTAAAGCATAAACGTACTGAATTAAAGAAGCACTTATGTCAAAACAATTTAATGGATGTAGTCATACATTAATTTAATAGCCTGCATAATTTAATAATATCATATCTTTTACAGGATAGCAGGGCAAGTTAAGCTTAAAAAGTTTGAATCATAATGCAGGGACTACTGACCCTTCCTTAGGTCACACTGCAAGTTGCCTTACCGTTTAGGCACACCTGAATCACCAGTTATGTAAAACCATGTCAGGTTACCTGAATCACTATGTATGTAAAACCATATTAGGTTTACCTCCACTTTAACAAGAGCTGTTATATCAAAGACTAATCCTCTATGTAATAAGTTTTACCCTACGCTAACCCTCAAACTTTATGCTTTCCAAGCATGAATGTCTGCTTCTCAAGGAGACTTCATCCCTTTCCCCTAAGCATATTTTAATTATGTCTGGGCTTGAATGTCATAAACAAATAATCCTGTGATTTCATAACTGACAGGACTGCACTATCTGTATGTCTATGGCCAACTAATATTGCTAACCATACCCTTCTGCTCTCTAATCAGTTCCTCAATCTCCTTGAGAACTTTTTTATTTTTCCATTCCTATAACATTCATAGTACAGCACCACTGATTTCTTAGGACTTCATCAAACCAGCTTAATTTGACCTCTTGCCACTAACTCTTAGCAAATTCCAAAAAATAAATAAACATATTTGTTTTAAGACTCTGTAGTAGATGAACAGAAATGTCATTCCTCCATGGTGAAAACTAAACACATCCTGTTTAAGAACCATCACTTTATTACTGGCTCAAAAATATTTGACTTTGCCCTACTATATTCCAAAAGCTTTTGATAAAGTTGTTGCCATGAAAATCCCTAATTTAAGTTTTAACCTTTCGGCATAGAAAATATAAGACTTGCCCAACAAACATATATCCTCACAGTAAGAAATGTTTAAAAGAAAACACAAAAAAAAATTCTGCTTTGTTTCAAAAATAGGTCCTGTAATCCCTTAACCTCTTACAACTTATCTTCTGAATGACTTTTTGATTTTTGATGCAATCTTCCACAAGGTATCGGGAGCAGCTTTCATGCATGAAGAATAAAATATTTATTTGTATTCATACCTATTAAAGTTCTTCTGATCTAATGCTTTCTTTAGGACTGTTTCAACTAAAAAGCCATTAAGAGGGGCACATCTACATAACAAAAAAGCTTCCCAATGCGCACGCTTGATGACTGTTTCTGAATATAAATTACCCAAACTTTAATTTCCCAATTAGATCTTTCATGTGCCTAGACCCGCAGAGACGAGTACAGCACTCAAACCCTTTTTATCCATTTTGTTCTTCTTCACGTCAGAACTGTTTAAGGCACTGCACTAGTTCTGACACTGAAAATTAACCAAATGAAACCAACAAACATGTCACTCTATATTACAGTGGTTCACCATGTGTTTAAGAACAAATCTATGGAAGGCAACCACAAAAAATCTTAAAATCTTTGGACATGTCATCCCCTCTTCCAGTTGTACCTTTCTACTCCAATATTTCTTAATAATAGTTGTACTAACTAGCACCATTTTCAAGAATATGGAGGGTGGTAAACTTACCTGAGCCATGTTCATAGAACTCAAAAGGTCTTTTAAGTGTGTTGACCATAAAATCCTAATGCAAAGACTAACAAAGATGCTACTTTTTGTATGAAGCTTGCCTTTGGTTTCAAAACTACTTGCTCAACAGGACCCTTTCATTGCCCACAAACACATACTTTCTTACTCCCCTACCAAGTATGGAAGTCCCTTAGGCGTTAGTTTTAGGCCCACTTTTAATTGCACTTTTTAGTAAAGATTTTCCAGGAGAGTTACCCAATCTCAACATCATTTTATATGTAAATGACAATATCATCACCAGTTTCCACATCACACAAGTAAAATCACTAGGTCTCCACAGAATGACTTTATGCTCCTGCTGAACTTATACAAATATCATTAAATTCACAGTTATACTCTTTGGTACTATTAAATGGCTATGTAAAACTCAATTCCTCCTCATCCTGGAACTCTACAACTAAATATTGCCCTATGTCACAAAACAAATGTATGCATTTCTTATAATGAGTCCTTTCTGTGTCAATCACTCCATACAGTCAAACCCAAGCACAAAAATCACTTTAACAACTCAAGGTGCTATAGAAAATCTCTAACCACTTGACAAAGGAACCCAGTCACCCTTCACCATCAATGTTCTATTCCCAATGCTAGAATATGCACTCCCATGTGTTGCACTGAATTCGCAACAAATACTTCACTATCTTAGAGGGCAGAAAATAATTCATTATCCTGAATACACCTCAATCCATCCTATGAAAATCACTGTTTAAACTTAAAGAAATGCAACTGTCTCCCTGTCGATTTGAGAGCTTCATTCTTATGAAGCATTGGGGAAGGGGTTCAAGAAATTAGGAGAGAGAGTGGGGTTTAGGATGCAGATCTTTAAACAGAATAATAACCACTATACAGAATATATTCAAAAAGTTGCGGTAAGTATTCTACGAACTAAGCCAACATGTGAATGACAAAAGGAGATTTTGACAATAGCAATGACTGTAAGCAGGGATACAGAAAGTAGGTAAGAAGGGACAGGGATTTACTAGAGAAAACTGGCAAGAAAACCAAGGTATTGCAAGCAAATAACTAGGGAGGGAGGTAATAGGATGGGATGAGGCCAAGAAGAAGTTTGGACTACAGGTTATAACCTTCTTCCAAATCAGAGCTTGATATCTGAGTATAGGAAAAGCGAAAGGGATAAAGGAGTCCTAAGTGAAAGAGCTGTTCAAGTAGAGTTTTTAGTTGAATCGAGAAAAGCAGCTCCTGTTAGGAAACAGACAGTTAGTAAGGCGTATAAAATATTCCATGATAACAATAGGAATCAATCAGAGAAGGTTAGAAAAGATCTGGAAGAGAGACTTAAAAACAATTTACAATGGAACAATGGGAGGACATATGTATGGCTCCCAGGTATGCAACAAAGTCCAGAACATTTATCATTTTTGCTTGGAAGTGTTCAGTGGGTATTTTTTTACTCCAAGCAGACCTCAAAGAATTTTACCTCAGGTAGATTGCTAATGTTGGATGTGTGATGGGGAAGAAAGAAGTAACTGGGAACATGTTTTACACAAGCTGGCAGATTTTTAAGAAACTTCCTTCCGAGTTATTTGTTAGAAATATTGAGGGAGCAAATGGCTGTAACTAAGGAAATAATTCTTTTGAGCTGGGACATGGGATCCGAACAGTCTAGTCATAGTAAACCCTTATTAAGTTTAATTCTGTTAGCTGCTCAAAAAAAAAAAAAAAAAAAAACAAATTACTAGAAAATGGAAATCAAAATCGAAACCAACTGCATTTGAAGCACTGATTATTGTAGGAAAGATAAAAGGACTGGAAGAGGGGATCTTTAGAAAAAGGAAAGAGAAAATTACATAGAAATAAATGGAAATTATGGGAACAATACATGCAGAATAATGTCAAAGAGGAGGGGTGAGGTTTAAGTGAAGGCAGGAATTGAGCGATTTATGTAATGGTGGACTGAAATACAGTTGTTATAAAGAAAGAAAACATGTAATGTATAATGTGTGTGAATGGAAAAATGTTAATATGGTTTGTTTCCTTTACTGTTAATGTGTGTGCCTATGTCTTGAGTGGTATTTTAATCAAGCTGTTAAAAATCAAAGCTATATTCAGGTCTTGTGGAACAAGCCTTTTAATTGGTCATTGTTTCTTTGTCTGAAACTGAAAAGTTTAGCGACCCAAACCATATACAACTTCATGCTCACTCCACTTAATGTAGTTGTTATCAGTGTCTAGGTTTCTTTCCCACAAATTTGTCACATGATGCCTTTCACTGTGTCTATTCCCACAAAGGACAACATATGATCCAGCCTTCCATTTTATTCACTGCCAAGGGGTAACCATAAGGATATGACATGTGGTCTGAAAGTCTTGCACTGCCTCTGTGGTTAATGACATCCTTCTATTCCCCTTCAACTAGTAAAACCTAAACTCATCAAAATAATTAACTGCATCATTCTTCTGCTTGTTTTGCAAAGTCCCACTCTAAAAAAAAAATAAAGGCTGTACAGAATGCTAAGCAGTATATATATATATATATATATATATATATATATATATATATATATATGTGCATCTACTGATTTAATATTCATCAGATTTTATTGGCAGCGTTATCTAATTTATGAGATTATTTGGGCAATACACAAAAGAATGAGTCCATGTTTTCCTTCTGAAAGAGCACCTTTCTCATTCTTTATAACCCTTGCAAGTGCCTCATCAAATTAAGTAAAGAGGCATGTTTTCATACTTCAGTGCATCATTCTTTTGGATGAAACAGGTTTTTCTTAAGTCTAAATTTACCCCTTGCCTTCTTAGGTCCAAGCCAAATTAGATAACTTGAATTGCTTACAAGATAATTATGTATATAGTCCATGTGTATGCCTCCAAGCTATTTATTTCTTTGGCTTTACCCTGCATAATATCTAGTTTAAGGATTTCAAGTTCATCTACCTGCCCCCCCAACTCCCAACCATTTAAATGGAATCTCAAACCATACCAAAATTCTTAGACAACTGGAGGAGTCCTTATACACACATTTCCAGTCATGAAAACATTTATTTTATTTTGGCTGGTAAGGGGAGCCCCAAAAGCCCCATGAAAAACCTGTGACCATTTGCACAAATATGACTTCCCACATACAGTGACAGTGTGTGGGCACCTGCCCACTAAACAGTGTTACCCTTGAGCCCACATGGGTCAAACTGATACTGATCTTGATTATACTTAAGGCACTAAAGCAAACCTTTCCCAGACCTATTTCTTAGTAATTGCCCAGCTTTTGTTGCTTCTCTTAAAATGGCTCTGCTTAATTAGAAAGCCATTCTTCTTTTACTACATTCCTAAACAAACCCTGATCATGCAAATACAAGTCCAGCATAGTCTATGATTCACCCGGCGAAGCATGCTACCTCAGCCTCTAGTCCTCTTTGTACTGTAACCATCTTCTACATGGTCTCCCTGAGAGTACCAACATTATCCAATACAAATTATACAGTAACAGTTACTTAATACTGAAAAATGTACAGTCTGATTGGACAGACCAGTCAGCATGCCCACTGTAAACTGAACATTCCTCCAAGAAGACGTCGCGATGATAAATAATACTTCAGCAGCCAGACTGATCTTACTGCCAGAAATCTTAAAAAAAGAAACTGCTAAGGGGAGTGAAAAGGTACTTACTTCTTAGAAACCTCTTTATTATGTGTTCATGTCTTTCCTTTCTTACTCTGAATGCACAAACAGAAAATAGAGACTATTCTAAGAAGTGAATTGCCTTTTCCTTCTCCTGTCCTACATGTCACTGGTATACTGTTCAAACATGTAGATTACCTGCTGCACCTATGCACAGCACATCAATAGCCAGCAGTGGAGGCAGAAGATGAAAAAAGTGACATCATTCAATGACATCATTTGAAAAAGGTAAGCAATTTATTTTCTTTCTTAAATAATGTCATTGAGTAATAGTAATAATCCACTTTGGTGTGTGGATAAAGCAGGATTTACCCACAGATGGTTTATTTAATTACTTGGGTTTTGACCCCATGATTAAACCATGCCAGCTGTGGGTAAATTCAGCATTACTCACACCAGTCATGGATTACTGCTAAATAATTTCATATATCCAGCTTCTCTTGCTGGTTAAATACAGCCTAGCAGCTCTTCCATTTCCACCTCACAAAGTCCTTGTTTTGCTTATACTCCTTCTAGTTATTCTTTTGTTTTTGCTATCTCACGTTCTCCTGGGATTGTTCTGCAGAAAAAGAAAAACACACCCAAATCCACACATACTCCTCTTTCAATAATGTTTGCTTTAATTTGTCATCAAGGCAACAGCACAAAATGTGTGTGTGGATATAAAGTCAGGCTCAGCTGCTACACCGTTCTAAGCAATTCTAGCATGACCGACTTTCCCACTTTCTGGTCTCAGCTATCGTGATGTTCCACTCAACAAGCCTATCATTGCTACCTTAGTAGAAAGTACTTTTTCATTAAATTAACCATCTGAAGATGCCTCAGCCTCATTTCCTCATTTAGATTGCTTACTTTTGGGGGTCTGTCGTCTTCCCTTTCTCACCACCCTGTATTTAAATCATCCTCTCTTTTCTTCCTCTTCTCCCTCCAAATTCTCTGCAGCTTTCTTGAAACGTAAATTCTACATCTCTATGCCCTGTCCTTACAGGCCTTAGTTACTGTGGGTCTATATTATATCCTTAAAAGCTGTAAACAGCGAACACTATTTACAACGAAAATGCCGTACATCGAATTTGCTATTGTGGAGGGCTGCACCCCCACCCCCCGCTAATTATATGTACCAAATCCAAGATCACACTACAGTGAGGAAAGGGCAAATTTTCCAGTCTTCACTGTAGTGCGATTTACAGTTCACTGCATGGCATTTTCGCTGTAAATAGTGTTTGCTGTTTGCAGCTTTTGAGGATATAATATAGACCTGTTACTGCTTTTATTTTCCATCTGATGTTAAACTTACCATTAATCTTTGCCCATCACATAATTTTCTGTGCAGTTAAATGACTGATAAGTTTTTATATACACTCTCCTGCTGTTGCTACCTGAGCTGAACCAATATCGCCTTCTGCCTCTTCACCCCCTCTATTTAGGCTGAGCTTTATCATTTGTGAAATTCACTGCACTTTTCATGGCAGATGAGCTTGTACCATTAGGTGTAATTAAGTATGTAACTCACCTCAATAGTTAACATGCCCCACATAAACTCTGAGCACTAAAACAGAGTCACTTTAAAAAAAATGTGTATATAATGACCACACCAAGTGGGGTAAATGAATGCTTTTGAACGTCACAACATGCAATGTTAATGGGGGACCATCAATGTGTAAGAGCTATGACTACCACATTTACAACATCACCAGACCGAGTACCAGAGACTGCCTGTCAATAATATCTAACTTTTTTTATTTATTACTAACAGCTTACCCTCACTTTGTGGAGGTATTTTCACATGAGTGGCTTTGTTTGATTTCTTTTTATTGTAGTTTATCGAAACCACATGCTGTTTTATTGTACAAGTTGTTGGTGCACATGCATCCCAGTGGGTTTCTTCACTTTGCCCCACTGTAGTGTGACCCTGCATTGAACCATGGATTTAATATACATAGTTAAGGCGGGTGCAGAGGAGCTTGCTCCTTGCAAATTTTTTTGTTGTTTTTAATAGTTTTTCAAATTATGTTTCTTGATATTGAAAATCATTGAAGGCCAGCTTATTTTAGAATTTCTTAGAAGAATCGGTGAAATAATTTTTTACTTCTGTTGTCACTCTTAGACCAATTTCCACATCATTAAACAGGTCTTCTCTTCCCAGATCATGACCATACTAATTTCTAGGTGCAATTTCAAAGTAGCAAGTAGTAATAATGGTGTTTCACTTTACATAAGATAATACATAAAAAAAACACCCAAAAGTGTACTGCATTTCTCTTTAATTACTTTATTATCGTTTTAGTATATTAGGCAAAGGTGTGTGTATCATATCCTGTAACACAGAAACAATCCTTGTCCCTGTGCTAATAATGATTTGTTTTCCTTTTCTATTATAAGTGTGCTGTCTCATGCGGTGCTTAACACGTGCTAATGCTGCTTAGGGTATGAAGTAGCTGCACCTGCCCACAAAGCACACCTCTGGGATAATCCATGTAGGCCATGGTATTAATCACATAGTTTATTTTTTCAGCTAATAACTGCTCTAAAGTGAAACACCCCTTTCTGACAGGTACTGTACCTTAAGCATATGAGCAAACATACAGTGCAATGCTGGTGTGCCCCATACACACTTATGCAAGCATACCTATATCCCTTGAGCCAGTCAGCACATGGATAATATTGTGAAATAACCACCAGAGATGGAAAGTAACCAAGAGGTGGGTCTCAAGGAAAGACCATCTGAAACAGCATTAAATGTCATGTCAGGATGGAAACCAGTATTCCTGACTCAGCGTGCAAACATACTCTAATGGTCTTGGCAAGCTGTCTTTTGTAATGACCCAACTGTTGTCACCAGTATAGTTCAACCATACTCCAGGATATATGAATACGTGTGAACCTCCCAGCTAAAGCTACAGCTTGGATGCCTAAAGGGCAGAAATTACACCAAGTTAGGTAGCAGTGAATCTAAATCTCTAGGACAATTAAATTATTATTCAATGAAAACATAGTGGTCAAATGTTATTTAGCTTCACTACACAATTCTGGAAGATATTTCAAAAATATATTTTTTATTTGGGAACTTGCCCCCATACCTCCCATGCAGGGGCAACTACCCCACTCACACAGCTTAATTATTGTAACTCCAAACTGTTGCATCTTGAGGAAAAAAGCAACAATTCTAATGTCCAAATTCTTTTTTGGGCCAGCTAAGAGTAACACAACCACATCCATTGTACTTGTCTGCAAGCAATAATGTGGATACTAGCTGGAATCCTTAAAAAGACTTGACCATATGGGGGAACCTATGTAATCTATCCTTCAGTAATTTGCATAACAGACAAAATGTTCCCTCAAACACTGCCTGCTTAATTAAAGAGGTATGTATTGAACCAAACATCTACACAAATTGCCACACATGCAAAAATCAAAGGGATCTGCCAAGTATGATGTGTCAAATTAAAACATGAAACTACCTAAGTAACCTAGCATTACTGTTTCCTGAGAAAATACAAGCTCAGTCTAATGCTAATTGTGCCTTAAAGCTGTGAAGGCAGTGAATGCCCCTTGTGACTTTGAGAGTTGTTTTGACTGATTTTATGGATTATGTTTTATTTCTGTTTACAAATTGGGAAGAGGTTGAGTATAAGCCTTACACCCCCCATCCTCCTTGGCACTGCTTAGGAGTAGTCCAGTATAACTCAGCCCCTCCTGCACCAACATTAAATGATTTGTTCTATCCCACCTATTCTCTCGCTCATCTACTTCCTGTCCTCCTAAGCTTTGCATTTTTAAGTTTTTCTCACCGCCAAAGTCAGGTTTCCCATAAGACCTAATCTGCTAATTCAAATATTGAACAAATGTATTTATATACTATTTATAAAATTATGTCTGCTTTGCTTTGCTTTATCTTTGAACATGCAGGACCTACAGATTACATTAAAAATGATCTGTTTTCTTTTTGCTTCTTGTGCTAAGAAGGAATCATCTTTGGCTTATGTTATAGATTGCAGATCGGTCAGCAAGGAAAGGGGTAACCAGCACCTTTGTGCCTTTCTCTGTCAACTACAGTTTTACAGTTTTAGGATATTGTCATGTTCTAGTTCAGCTTTGTTTTTCAGGCATAACTACCATTCCTTACACTGTAACACTAGTAACAGTCCAAGCTAGACCCTCATATAGGTTATCGGACAGTGACTGTGGTTTGTCAGTACTTGACCTGCGACCATTTATCTGCTCATGCAACGAATGCTGCAGACATTTGATATTTTGAAAACAAGTCTCAAGCTGAGCTGATGGTTGATCTATATTGTGCTTTCTGTAGATAATGATCACCCCAGATACCTGACTTTGCTGCCTATTCCTGTTTTATACTATGCTGCTAAATCTTAACCCAGTATAATACATTTTATAAAATCCTTCCCAGCTTTCCCTAAAATGCATATCTTGAAAATTTGTTTATATATGATGAATTTATCGCGTAAAATGCTGCCTTTTAAAAGACAAATTAAAATTTTCATCTGTTGTGTTTTTATTCTTCCTCTGTTATGTTGCTGACTTTCATTGTATTTTGTATGAAGTTGTATTCCTTGATTGTACCTGAAGCTAGACTGTTGGTTTGAATGAGGTTTGAGACTGTATGTGTTCATACTAACATTCTGAGGATTGTAGTTGAAATGTTAAGGACCATAATGGAGTATAAATACCTATGCATCCAGTTAACAAATAACAAATAAGTAAAATAAATATTTGTATTTATGTGTTTTATGTATACTTTGTTGACCAGGTTAGTCCCATTAGGCTAAAAGCCTCTTTTCAGGGAAGACCCAAGGTGGTATTTACATTACTAGGTGACATTTGGCAGGGTATAAGGGAAGACCCAAGGTGGTATTTACAGTACTAGGTGACATTTGGCAGGGTATCGGGGGACTTCCCGTACTCTTTTCAGTAAGTGCTGTAAGATCTTTTGCATCCACCTGAGCTACCACCAACTCAAGCAGATGAGACCTTGGTTTAATGTCTGACCTGTAGAATGGATTTTTTTTTGCAGTAAAACATCCTGCATTCATTTAACTTGCTGTCACTTATTTATTTATTTATTATTCTTGTCTCAGAACTAGAATGTACTTCAACAGCTTTCATGTAATAAGCAAGTTTTCCCTGAGAATGGCAGTAGAGATCTTATAAAGTATTTTGTAGGAAAACTAAAAAAACTATGAATAACAAAATTAGAAGCATTTGAGAAATACATTTCACAAGTATATCAATAAATTCACTGACTGCATACAGTTTTATAGCATCATTGTTAAGGTTAGAGAAATAAAAAATGTAATGGCTATCTTAATGATCATGATAGGAAGTTTTGCATTTTGCTTTGTTAGCAGTCTGAATATGAATTCAACCACTAAGCTAGATGGTTGTAAGTTTGTGTCATATCCAAACTTTAGAAATATATGACTCCAGAAAGATTGGAAGGCTTGAGTTCAATTGATCAGGACCCTTCAGTAGGTTGTAATTGTTGAAATTAATATCAGGTTTCACCATCTCTTACTGTATGTTACAGTGAACTCCTAGAATTACTAACAATACTTTAATTCATTTCACTCATAGCAATTTAATTACAATTGACTTTCATGCCTCAGGACAAAACCAGCTTCTGCTTAAAATGGTTTGGAATTCTACATCAGAACTCAGCATTGTCTCTTTTGTGCTTCCTCCATAATCAGTCCTTTAAAGATTACTTGTTCAATTGATCAAAACACTCATAGTTTGAGATTGCTGTGTGCTTTTTGGGGGAGTTCCCACTTTCTCAGTGTTGTGTGTTGTGGAATTTTTATACATAAGCCAAGGGGTGTGGGGTGCTTGCTTCTCATGTGGGTGCAGAGGGGGACTTACCCACCCCCAAAATAATAATAATTGTTTTGATCTGTGCTGGAGTGCTGATTATTTCACATTTTGATAAGCTGTGGTCAACAATATAAGTTTTTATCAATTTACTCTCAGTTTTGCATAGTGGAAGCCCCTACATGTACCTACTAATGAGCTAACGATAACTTCATCCAAGTGCTGCACCAAGTAGCAAATTAGAACATTGAAACTTCTTACTATTAATGAGCTGCTGAACTAATTTTACATTTATTGGCTGCTAGGACCAACTGCAGGCTACCATTTGCTTTAACTTCAACCAATCAGCTTGCAGGAGTCTTTTTCAGCTTCTTGACCAGGCACCTTGCATTGGCTCCTTTATACAGCTTTAGCATAGAGTTTGCGGTCAGAGCTTCATGATAATGTAAACTACTGTAGTCAGTTCCAGTTCACTGGCTGAAGGATTGGCCTTCAAAAATGCATCAGTGTGTGTGTTTGCTTGCAAATATTGCCCTCTGGCAAGGCCTTGGAGCATGAGATCACTCTCAACCAGCAAATAAATAACATATATTCTTAAAGTTCTATAAGTGGCTGTGTGCACATATGTGTGTGTGTGTGTGTGTGTGTGTGTGTGTGTGTGTGTGTGTGTGTGTGTGTGTGTGTGTGTGTGTGTGCGTGTGTGCGTGTGTGCGTGTGTGTGTGTGTGTGTGTGTGTGTGTGTGTGTGTGTGTGTGTGTGCGTGTGTGTGTGTGTGTGTGTGTGTGTGTGTGTGAGCTCTGCAGGAGCAGTATTTAATAAAAAGTGCTGAGGGTGTGGTGTAAAACAGAAAAAAATGATTCTGCTTTCAGAATGCACATCATAGAGTTTATATCACTTAAGAAATAGCTAAATATGAGACTTTGGAGAGTGGAAAGGACAGCCCCTATCTTAGGCTGCATATGATGATAAATATATGGAGAATAGTGAAAATAGGGGATATTGGTAATAGGTTGAAGATGAACTGATGAGAATTTGAGGTACAGTGTTCTAAAGAAGCAAGCATTTTTTACTTTATTGTATTCCACTAGCTGCTCTGGCTCATAGTTATCACTCAGTTTTGGTGTAAAATTCTCTTTCCCTGATGTTTCAGCAAACAATATGAATATGAAGGCTCTAGGGCAGGTGTTAGCATTTTGGGAGCCCCCAGCAAATGTCAAGTCAGAGGCTCGCCTAGGCACTTTCAGTCTAAGTATCACCCTGTCACTGCCACGCCTCCTAAGCAGCCTCTTATTTCATGTTGCAAACTTTTTGGAGTAGTACACGCCAACTGACATGTAACTACAATGTTCTTACAATACAACAGCCCTATGTACCAAACTATGTTGGCCCATATCACAAAGGGACATTCACAGTTACTGGCATTAAGTTGCAAGAATTATACATTACAATTCTTCTATGTATAGGACTGGGCTTAGAAAAAAGGTGCCCTAGGCACTGCTTACTGTTCCAGCCCCCTCACATACAAACACATATCCTCCAGTGGGATCTATATTATATTCTCGAAAGCCGACAATATCGAAGCCGATATTGTCGACACGAGAATAGCGAAAGCGCACAACACTGAACGTGTAAACGGAAATCTCCGTAAGGGGAGATTTCCATTTACTGCAATGTAGTGCGGTTTCGGAGTTGGTATATTTAAGTAGCGGGGGGTGTGGAGGGTTCAGGGGGGCTTGCCCCCCCTGTTTAAATCCATTAGGGTACTTTTTTCTTTTTTGTTGTTTTTATAAGTTCAATGTTTGAAGACATCAACCATAAGGTGTCGACCATATGGTGTTCGATGTTTTCAACTGTTGATCTTATAATATAGATCCCCTCCAGTGCTATCTCTGTTCCCTCCTGTCTTGGGTTCCCCATACCATGCACATTACTTTTTTTCTTCCTTTTCTCACATTTTGCCTTACTCTTTAGCTTTCTCAAGAAGCCATAACTTTTTATATGGTCTGGTGTGCATTTAAAATTTTTTTTTGTTTTCTTTTTATACAGCCTTCTTATCCAATGATGGCTTGAACAGAAATTGTGATTAAGGAAAGAAATTGTTACTGTTCGGTTTTAATTTTCCTGGCATCCTTGCAACACACCTTTCTTGACCAAGGCAACACAGGTTTATAGGTAAGTACTAGGCTGGCTGCCCTTGTGGGTCCTTTTAAGTCTAGCCAATTTCCCATCCAAATGTGAAAATCAAACAGTGTGTCTGTGAGGCAAACACTTTAACCATTATACCAACCTCCAACCCCAAAAAATAAAACCAGTAAAAACATTTAAGAAATGCCTCAATTAAGCTGGTGCCTTCTGAAACCATAGAGGTTCTAGATGCTCTGCGATGCATTTTAGAGCTTTTTTTCCCAACCTTTTAATCCAATGGTGGCATAAACAAAAGTCATGAGTAAGAAAATAATTTCAGTCTTTTTTTTTCTTTCAAGGAAGACCTAAATTCTGCCCAATGCTTAATGTACAAAGATGACAAAATAGTAGCTCACAATAAATTAAGAAGACAATTATTGTGAAGAAACATAGTTCCTATCTGGGAATACTGCCTGCCTATTTAACCTTCCAAAAAAAAAAAAAAAAGACTCACTACCTACACATCCCTCTGGTGTTAGAGTGAGATGAAAGCGGAGGTTCAAATTGCTGCAGTCATGTATTATACGTGACTGCTAATGTACATCTACATACCATGCCTCCTCACTCTTCACCCCTAACCCTCAAATGCATCCAGCTATATACATGCCTGATGTGTGATTGTGAGAAAAGTGAAAAAATAATGACTGCAGTAATGAATTCTTGTTTTTATTTTGCTTTGTTTCTTTTTTTCACACTCCTCTCCTCTGTAAGTGTCCTCTCTTCAGCCACCCCTCTCAATATCACAATGGCCAAAACCATAACGAAAACTGCTCATTATATTCTAAATCCTGAAGGTAATAAGCTGTTACTACCTGTTTATGCATTCTTGCATTGATATGCAAGCCTCAGGCATTATGTGGTGTTGTATTGCTTTGTTTTGTAACCTATGAGTAAATGTAACTTGGGTGTATATGCCATACACTGACTCTTCTGATAATTGTATTGTGTGCATGTACCGTGGAGGTTTTCTCCCTGGGCCTCCGCTGAAAATGGACATTAATGCAGTCGGACCATCCCGGTTAACAAATGTAAAATAAATAAATAAATAAATTGTTGCCCCTAGGCAGTACGGTGGTCCTATGCAAGCTGTACTAACCTTCTTTGTATGCCTCTGAGGTCTGTGAGAAAAGTAAAAGAAACAATGACCACATTGTCCTCAGCCCAAACACAAGCTATAATGACCTTCTCTGCACACCTCTATGGTTTAACTGTGATGAAAATTAAAGGAACAATAACAACACAATCCCCAGCCCCCCCATAACCTGCAACAACTTTCTGTACACACACACACACACACACACACATACAGACGCACACGCATGCGCACACACACACACACACACACACACACACACACACACACACACACACACACACACAGACACATATCTCAGTAGGGATGTTTTTAGAATGGGCACAGCTGAGAGCAGAGACCATTATTAGCTTTATGCTAACAGGGTTATCTCACAGCCCTATTCAAGCTAAAGACTGTAATCAGAAAATTCATATGTTTTTTCTTCTCATTTCCCTAACCAACAGCTTTTGTAGGGCCCCCACACTGTCAAGGATGATTAAGGGGGCCTCGCTGTATTCATTTATACAGTCTGGGAGTGGGGGCCACTAGACTCCTAGAAGATCTAAGTGTCTGAATGTTCTGTGATATATTTTATGCCTTAGTTTTGAAATGTAATTACTTTTTAGTGGCATTTTTTTATTGATACCCAAAAGAATAATGTATGCATCCTGACATCATTGGGTGTGTGCACAGATAAAAATCTGTGATATTTTTTACTTAAACACACACAAGCATAAGACACAGCAATGCTAGTTATTTTTTATTTCAGTAAATAGCAGTACATTGTGCAACACTGGTACTGCCACACAGCAGCAGGGATAAGTCATTCTTATTTAACTCATTCAGTAGTAATGCATACCTGTCACTGTCCTTGATTTCAGAGACATTCACTGATTTTGCCTAATAGTTTTGCTTTGTCCTTTGTAAAAAGTTTGATTTGCTGGTAAATCATTCAAGATCACATACAGTCAGTAAATCCAGACATCAGATTTTTATACTTCTCATTGTCCAAAAAGGCACGTTGATGCAAAAGGTGTTATTCTACTAACTTTTAAGTGAATTAGTGTTAATATTGAACACACTTTCCTGATTTTGAGCCTTTATTTGGCTATTATTTTTGACATTGCCCAGATTTCTTCAGCAAAGAAGTTGAGATATATAGTATCTGGTGTTCTGCCAGTATTTATAAAAATCCCTGAAAGAGAAAACCATCCCGCACTGAGATCAGTCAGTCTGGGCTTTGATCCCTTTAGTGCTTACCTTGGTCATATTCATTATCAGCTTTATCCTAATAGGACCATAGAACAGTCCTGTTCATACCCGCGGTAGTGGTGCTGTGGTAGCGTTGTCACCTCACAGCAAGATGTTGTCCCATCTCAGCTACAGCATCTTCTGTGTGGAGGCATGCGTGAATGGGCGTGCCTTCATTGAAGGTTGTGTGTCAGGGCTGGTAACTCGGCACGTAAAAATCCACTACCAAACATTAGCAGACCGGAGTTCCACTGTGGCGACCCCTAACCGGGATAAGCCGAAAGACACAACAACAACAGTCCTGTTCATCTTAAAGAGCGTAATCATGAAATTAATACATTTTTTCCTCATTTTTTCACAACCATCAGCAGCGTTTGTGGGGTTTCCACAAAGTCAAGTATGATTACGTGGGTCCCTTCAGCCACAGGTATTGCAGGTAGCTAAAACTGGCTATTTTTGTTAGTTTTATTCAGGAATGTCAACCAGAGGGTCTGCTTCAGTAGACTGAAAGTACACTTACCCAAATTGCTGATTCTGGAGATGACAACACTGAACTTTCAGTAAACTGACAACATCACCGATTTTTTTTTTTTTTTTTTTTTTTTTTTTTTTAAACAGGGAACGGAGACAGTTGGCCAACATGGGGAAATTTGCCCTTTTCCCCACTGTGGTGTGATCCTGGAGATTTTATATTTAATTAAGGGGATTGTGGGGGGGTGCAGCCCCCCCACATTGTGGGTGTGAAGGTGTAGCCCCCCCCACCTGGATGGGTTTGACATACTTTGGTGTGTTATGTTATTAAATGTTGGTCAAGTGTCTTCTTTCCCTGTACAAAAACATTGGTAATGTGAAGGTTCAGTTTATTACAATTTCATTGTTGTGGTCTCTGTAATCTGCAATTCAGGAAGTGTAAATTCAGGCTATTGAAGTAGACCCCAAACGGCAAGGTTTAACTAAGACAGTGGCACTATGTCAGTGGTAAAATATTTAATGGAATTGTGAAGCCTGTTACTTGATAAAACACTGTTAGTATAACTAGAGATATCTTTAACTTTTAACAGACATATAAATAAGAGTTATTATTATTCACTTGGTTTATTAATTATACAGGATTGCTGTACTAGCTTTTGTTGGTTTGACAAACATGTTACAAAATATCAAGATAAGGTAACTTGCTGTGGTTGGGGCCCCCCCCCAGTAACAGGGGACCCCTAGCGACCGCAGGATTCGGTGGTGCCTAAATCCATCTATGGAAGGCACAAATATTCACCCAGCACAGAGTTCCCATTGTATGTTCAGTAACCATAAGAAGAAGCCTTGAAACTTTAAGATTTTAAGTGTGATTACAGGGGAATATGTACTAAGTCTGAAATTGTCATGTTTTAGAGTATGACCTCTTCTCCGAGGTACAATGATCTTGGAAAGTGAAATTCCTGCATTTGTGCCACGTGGTGTCATTTCCAAGGTGAATGGTACATGTGTTGAGGACTTGCACATTATTCACCAGAAATGATTTCTTTATTTGTCTGCTTAAGTTCTAATTATGTTTTTTTTTTACACTGGAGCTTTCAGAAGGTTTGATCTCAGTGTAAATCTGCCCTGATTCTGAAAGACTTGTTCTCCGTGTAAGTGACTATCTTCAGTGTAACCCTATTTATAAACACCAAGAGCCAGATTCCAAAAGAACTGCTCTCAGTTTAAGTGGTCATTTACATTGAGAGCTAGTCTTTTGGCACTGGGCACCAGCTACAAAGGCTTATATCAAAGTATCTAAGAAAAAAAGTTCCAAACATAGACCACACATCATTGTAATGCACGTTGCTTTTACACAAATACAGCCACATTGTAATCGACATGGAGATATGAAGAAAACTAACACACACATGCAGGAAATATACAGTCTTTACGATGATCAAAATAATGACAGTGACAATGAGAAAGGTGCTAGGAATCAAGCGACAGTGAAAGGGTCATAGATCAGTGCCAGGCAGGTAGAGGAGTGAACACAGGAGACAAAGGAATAGAAGGGACAACTACTGGTGCAATGGTCTAAAACTGGGAAGCGACAGAAAAGCTGGATAAAGCAATTGGGGTGGATTGTAGTAAACACTGACTACTTAGCTTTTTTAAACGCATAATATGTTGAGAAATTAGACATAAATTTGGGAGAGATAATTAAACTAAAAATGAACATTATAAACAGAGGATCACTTGGCAAATAAAGTTTAGCACATGAGAGCTATGCAGGATGTCAACTAATACAGTCATGTTTCAGTACATACTGGAAGAACAAATTAGGTGCTTCTGCTGGCTCTCTTCATGTAGCACAGTCCTGGTATATCATGTAGCCTTGGAAATTTGACCTGGTTATTCTCCATATATAAAGCTCAGGTGTGAACTTGCTTGTCAACACCAAACATTAGCCTGCATGTTGTACATAGGGCTATGTGGGATGCTTAGAGGGTGCTGTCAGTGACCAGCTCGTGAGGAGCCAGGTCACTATCAATAAGTGATAGGATGGTGCTGCTGAGTGCTGCGATGACTGAATCCTCCTTGTTCGCATGCTGCTTGTGCCTGTGGAACATGTAAATTCGAGTGTTGTTTTATCTACACTGTTGAAGTGATGCATTCAGAAAACCAAGCACATTTAAACACTTAATTGTACTGCCATGGTCAGGATGCCAAGCTGTGTAGTGCATATTGATAAACTATGCATATCTGAGGGGTTTCAAACTGTTTGCGGAACAATATTTTTTCCTGACTTTTATATTTTTTATATCTCTATATGTGTAGGTGTTTCATCATCTGTTTATTTTTAAAGGACCGCTCTGGTAAGAATCTGGAAAAAAATGTCTTATTATGTTTTGATTTTTAAATTATTGCTAATGCCCCTATATCATTACAGGTTGTATTATTTTATATTTTTCTACACCAAGTTGTTCTGATGGCATTGTCATACTGATTTTGTTTTATAGCTTAACATCCATGGTGTCACTATGTAATATTGGTCTTCACAGTGTGACAGCTTTACCCTTCTTTTTTGCATCACACTGTTCTGTACATTAACTTAGAACTGGAGTATGTTGAAATTATGCTTTATTTAGAAAGTGGTTTAAATAATATTTTAACTTTTTTTTAAATCCGTGACTCTTTTGATTTGTGTTCTTTTCTATCTCCTAAATAGACTTGCATAGCCCTTTTTGTGTCCACTGGGAAAAAAAAAAACAAATTAATTGCTTTGGAGAAAGGGTATACATGTCTTTATCTAATATATCCTCTTCTCCACACTCATTTTGTCAGTCTGATGTGTCACATTTCATGGGCTAATCATTCAGCTGTGGAAACACATCTGGCGTGTCACTGCACAGTCATCCTGTATCACCAGTCACTGCATGGACTTATAGTCCCAGTGGGGAGAGGGCAGAGTTATAAACATCTTACTATGTAGACCTTTCCTGTGACGAACACTTCAAATATAATGGGAAACAAGATGTAATAAGCAGGAAATCCAACTTCAGAAGAAAGTAACATGAGATTTCATGCAATCCCAGCGTGGTTATGTACTGTGGAAACTGAGCAGCACAGAAATGCCACGCATAGTGAGAACCAGATGTTCTTCATATTGATCTGTTGCAGGTGATCATTGGAACATTTACTGTTACTGTGTTTCTTACACAACTGCACTGCATTTATTACATTGGTCACTGCTGCAGTAGCCTTAGCTATATAGGTTATATCCTGCTAAGGATATAATAGTTGTCTGGCATGATATAACCCATATAGCTAAGGCTACTGTAGCAGTGATCATTCGAACATCTACTGTAGGGGTAAGTTTACTTACACAACTATCCTTTGTGATTTACTTATACGTGACTGTGCATGTACTGAATTCTAGTGTGGAAAATACATTTTGGGATGAAATAAAAGATGTGTTAAAAGTGAAACTGTAATTTTACATAAGGTCAGGGGTAGGATTCAAGAATGCATGGCATAGGTTATAGGAGCAATCATCAGTAGAAGAAGAAGGAAAAGTGAAACCACAACATTTCAGTTTTAACAGTAGGACAGGATACATACAAACTGGATGTGACCAGTATCAATTAACTGCAAGCATTGTCTATTTGTTTTTTTTCAGAAGGGCTGGTCCTCTGTTATATGGTTACAGTCCTTTAGTCTGTTACTGAGCGGATGCTTTTGAAAAGCTATGAAATATTAAGTTTTAATTTAAATTCAAATCTGTTTAAATGCTTAAAATTAAGCACTGTACAATACCATAAATACATATGAAAACACATAAAAACTTCAATTAAACAATGAGTCATTGGCATAGATTGCAGATATCTGGGTAATTTAACAAGAGTATAAGGAAAGACCTAAGCAAAAAAAGATTCATTTAATTATGCTGTGTAGTAGATGAGTGATTACAGTAAATGGACAGGAGTGACCAAAGTATGAATTAGTGCAATTACTAATATGTGTCTTTGCCACTGGTGAAATTTTAGTGATTATAATTTTTTTGTCAGCTAATCAGTAGCAGGATGTCCACCTGTTCTATGGGAAGCCCAGGTCTGACTCACAGCTGAAGGAAAGAAGGATGTAAAGTGGAGATCATCCATAAGGATATGGGTTGAGCCTTTGAGAACCTGCCACATGCCAAGGTCAACATGGAGGGGATGGCTCCTTCAGCTCTTTTATATGCTTGGAGTGTGGCATTTGCATGTTTACAAGCAGTGGTACTGTCACATGATGCTGTTTCCTGGAGACTGTGGAGTGTTTATGAAGAAAAGCTTCCCACTGTATGTACTATGACAACATTGGGTCCACCATCTCTCACTCACCCTGTGCGTGACTAACAGTTAGCACTTAACGGGTAAGAATGAAGGAAGGAGTGGCTCATATACATGTGGTAACTGATATAGCAGATGGTTTCAGATACCACTGTAGGTTCTAGGGGACTGCATAAATTCCTCTTAAAATATAAATGTGTTTATATGCATATATAGGTGTATGTGTATATAGGTTTCATTGAGTCATGGATTGTTGATCACAGTTTATTGAATCCGTACTCACTGTAAATATGAAACAGAGACAGGTGGACAACTGAACTTGCCAGCATCTTAGGTCCTGTGCTGAAGCCCATTCTCAAGGTTTGCTGAGACAAGTTTCATTGGATTGTAATCAATGATTCACAACTCACTGAAACCTGGCACAATAAATATGTGTGTATATATACATCTATATATCTGGTATATGTATGTATATATCTATCCATATAAACACACACACATATATATATATATATATATATATATATATATATATATATATATATAAAATATATAGATCCACGTATTTATGTATCATTCCAATGTAACTGTTTCAGGAGGTAAAGAACAGACAAAAATAGTTGGTGATTTGTGTTACTGGTAGAAATGCATATAAAAATAATAAAACCTCATTTGCAGATAACTCTAGACTTAGAGCTGTCTTCTGGTACCTGTCATCTCCTGCCACTTTTACCATGTTGAGTAGGCTTTTGGGGAAGCTGTCACCTTAGACTCATTGTAAGGAAGACTTCCTCATAATGAACGTTTGACTGAATGTTTTTGTAGATCAGGGATCAAGTCTCATTTGTGTTGTTCCTGAGAATAATCTTGTGTTTAACATTCTTGGCAAAGAGCCAGCTGGGCCTAAACCTAATTTTGGTAATGATTTCCTGCTGGACTTGGACCCTAGAAAAATAATCATCCTATTGTAGTCCATTGCAGGTATCTCCAATTGTCCATCCCTGGTTTTGCAAGAGAAAAAAACACCAGCATGCATGGTACAGCACCAGTTTTCTGAAGAAGCTGCTTACAGCCTGCTTGCTGATATTGAAATGTTGTTTCTGTTGACTTGCTTGGATGTAACCTTTGCAAAATTGAAAGGGAGAGGAATGATGCTGCGGTAGCGTTGTCGCCTCACAGTAAGACGCTGTCCGGTTCGATTCTCAGCTAGAACGTCTTCTGCGTGGAGACATGCGTGAATGGGCGTACCTTCGTTGAAGGTTGTGCATCAGGCCTGGCAAGCCAGTATGTAAAAATCAGCTGCCAATCATTAGCGGACCGGAGTTCCGCTGTGGCGACCCCGAACTGGGAAAAGCCGAAAGAATGACGCTGAAAGGTGGAGGTGCTACATTGTGATGGGTTCCTAAGTCCATTGTCTGGTAATCTGGCTAGTTAGTAGGATTACTGGTAATATCATCTTCAGAGTTGGGTTAATGTCATGTGAGCTTTGCCAAGACCAGCTAGTTTATTGATTTTAGAACAGAAGCTACATGTCTTTGATAGGAGACATTCATTTCTACTCTTTAGGTACATAGGTTTCTGCCTATGTCTAGCTTTCTTACTGAGGTTATAGGCTCATAGGTTCATAGGTAAGTACTAGGCTAGCTGCCCTTGTGGGCCATTTTATGCAGTGAGATGAGCTTGTTCCTGCCAGACAGATCCATATGTGTCTTCCCTCACAATCAGTAAATCTGAAGAATAATTCCAATTCTTGTTTAACCTACGTTTCATAGACAGTCTTCATGATGCTCATTTCAGGCCACTTACTAGAATATTCTGAAGTGGCAATCTAATGTGGCCTTTAACTAGAATATATTTCTCAATAAGGAAAGAGTTAAAGCGGTGTTGACGACTGTTATGATGAAGATGCGGTGATCTGAAAATATGAGGCTTATTATGCTGCCATACGTAAGAAGCTGCATTAGGACTTCACAACCATTAACAAGTAGTAGAAGTGAGCAGATTCTTCAATTTCAACATTAGCAATACCAATTTAGTGGTCTCTGAGACACCATGCAAGTCCAGTAATACCATGCCTGAGTGTAGCTAGTCTGTTACTCATGAGAATAACTTAAACAAAATAAATCAATGTACGTACCTTAGAGTCTGGTTAGACACCATCATCACAATGAAATATCATGTTGACCTCATTTCCAGCAAAACTAATGATAAACTTCTTTTCTTCTTATTCTCCAGATACTTTTCTTGGTCAAATAAGTTTGCTACAAGGAGAGGTATTTTTATCCCTGATTAGCTCAATCTCAACAGGCAACTCTATGTTCCTGAAAATTTCACGAAACAAAATGCATGATGCCTCAGTGCCCACCATTAAGGTGGAGTTGTAAGGTGCTGGACTGCAGTAGTGGATCCTAGCTGTTATTGACAATCTGCAACCTGATTACTATACTTTGCCTCCTGATCTATTGCTCTTCTTCTGCTTCCAGAGTACTAATCTGAGAGGAACACCACGGCCTGAAGACAGTAACCTTTGGTAACCAAGAATACATTTCAAGCTTGCTGCTTGTGTACTCTCAGCACCTGAGCCGTCAATGTTAGGCCTTCTCCTCCTCTTAATTACAGATGCTTCTGCTGTTTTCTTCTTCAAAGCACTTAGATCATAATTACTATGAGGTACTCCTTCTGCTTACTTGATCTCTGGATCCTTTGACAGTCTCTCACTAACCTGTCACAGCTTCTTGCAGACGCAATCAAATGTCAGTGAAAAAATACGCAGGCTATTCTATCTTCCATAAAGGCATCTGCTATTTGATTATTCTTTCCTTTTATAATGAGACTGTTAAGCTTAACACGCAACATCTCATACCAGATATAACTTTAGAATTATGCCAACGCAATTGCTCCTAATGTATAGTCCCAGGTTGCTACAAGAGTAATATGAATGCAGTCTCTGACAAGCATCACTTCACAGTAGCTGATAGTTTAGCAATAAAGTAAGAAATTTAAAATCACCCCCGTACTATGACAGTGTATTTTTTTTTTTGGTAAATGCTAATATCAGCTTTCAAGATGATGCAGTACCAACTTTGTTAGCGTGGTTTACTGTTGTGTAAGTAATGCCATTTATTATTTTCTTGTGCTCTGAATGTGGCAATAAAATATATGACTTTATTTTAAACTGTGAATTAATAAAATAAATAAGTGGATTTTTTTGGCCACAATTCCAGTTACAGGGCAAGAAATATGAAACAACATGGTAAAACTGAAATCGGGGTACAACAAACAAAATAGCTGTCTTGTCTTTGGAGTCAAATGAATAAGCCTGTAAGCATAGTGGGAGTTATCTGATTGACAAATGTAGGTTACATATGATCAATATCTATCTATTTCATACATATATATATATATATATATATATATATATATATATACACACACACACACACACACACACACACACACACGCGCACACATATATATATATATATATATATATATATATATATATATATATATATATATATATATATGGGTCCCCTACACATAACTGAAATTTTAAAACTTCGGCTTTCATATGGCCAAGACCAAAGTTTTAAAACATGTCAAATGGTCTGAACGGAGATTTCTGTACAGCACGGAATGGGAAAATTTCCCTTTTCCTCGCTGTAGTGTTATCTTGGAGTTGGCATATTTAAATAGCAAGGGGTGTAGGGGGTGCAGGGAGGGCAACATTCAGGAATTTTTTTTTTTTTTTTCAGGTGTTTGAACTTTTGAAATGTCGATCATATGATCTCGGCCATATGAAAGTCGAAGTTTTTAAATTTTGATCACGTGTGATGGACCCATATATTTCTGTATATATATATATATATATATATATATATATATACATATGTGTATATATATATATATATATATATATATATATATATATATATACATATGTATATATATATATATATATATATATATATATATATATATATGTACATACGTACGTATGTCTAAATAGATATCTGCACAACTTCTTTTTTCCAGTTTGCTCATGGGTCTTGATCTCACATTAAGACTGACAATTATTATCTAGAGCCAATGTTCATATAGCCTTGCAGCAGTTGTCCTGTTATCTCACACACACACACATACACTTACATTTATGGCCAGTTTACTGTGTCTAGTCCTCCTACTGTAGGTCTTTGGAATGTGTGAGGAAACTGGAGTTCCAAGAGAAAATCCAAGCGAACACAGAAAGGATATTCTGGCTCCCCAGCCAAAAACTGAACTGAAGGGCCTCTTGTGAGGTGATAATGATGCTCACTACGCCACTGTGCCACCATATATGTATATGTATATATTTATATAGCTAGATATAGACATCTATAGCCATCTATGTATCTATATCTATCTGTGTACATATCTATATCTATCTATCTACATATATATATATATATATATATATATATATATATATATATATATATATATGCAAAAACCAAAGAACAAAACGGAAGGTAGAATGCATACACTGTGTATACACACAGAAAGCTGTAAATAACCCAACTTGAGGCAATATCGATAAAAGCAGAGAATTTATTTGAGGTGAGCGCTTTCGCGGTGTAACCCACACCGCTTCTTCAGACAAAGGAAAATACATCAATCACAGTTTAAATAGTATAGCAGTTACCATCAATTAATTATCCAAACCCTAAACAGCTGAGCCAACTAACAATTACTTAAAACCTAAAAGTACATCTTGGAATGGCTAGAGACATTAGATCCTGTATTGTCTAGCTATAAACTAGGATGCATATAATGAACCACTACCTCACTAAAGGTATAAACATAATACACTTTGCAACATATCAAGTAATAAAAACATCTAAACATGTGTTCCTATGTAACTAAAATTGCTAAAAAAGATCTAAAAAGTATAAAAAACTATAGAACTATTATAACAAGAACTGTACAGAATGCAAACATAGTGAATGGTATTCCACATAACCCAATATGAAACTAATATGAGGATATATTTATATGTGACGTGTGTACAGGGATATCTAAGACTGAGAGTATGTGCATGATGTAAACCTGCTGATGTTCATTTTAGTTTCCTAGCTAGCAGGTGGGGTTTTATGGATACTTGTTCATTCATACCCCTACCCCTGTGAGCAGCCAATCTCAAGATTCAATTGAGCTCGGCTTCCTCATATGGATGTTAGCCAAGCCCTTATCTCTCTTCGTATGTTCACGCGCAATGTGGCACTGAAATTGTTATACAAATCTGATTCTGATTTACTTTATAACAGCTATCGCTGCAAAAGTACTTTTACTCCCCATTCACCCTCCAATGTTGAAGTCTTTATTAAAGCCGTTGAGCAATCAATATACAATAACATGACTCTTGCCAATGACTTTCAACATAGTAATTTTACTAAATCTGAAAAAACTGCTTTGCATGAGTTGAGTACGAATGCTAGTATTGTGATTAGGCCCGCAGATAAGGGCGGACCAGTTGTGGTACTAGACACAGAATATTATGTTAATAAAATGTTAGAGATGCTTGATGATCCCTCTTATGAGGTTATTAATAAGGAGCAAATATATATGTTACAACATTGTATTGGTTCCACACTTTACGAATGCAAGTGTATAGGACTGATTTCAGAAGAACTCTATAAGTATTTTTTGGTAGACTTTCCTTTGATTCCCACTATAACTGGTCTACCCAAAGTACATAAGAATCTGTTACAACCTGAACTGAGACCTATTGTCTCAGGATCAGGATGGTTAACAGAACCAATATCAATATTTTTAGATGGAGAATTGAAAACTGTTTTGAATTTTTTTACCTATGTACTTCGGGACACTGAACATTTCCTACGTGACTTGTTTTCATGTGTGAAGAAATTAGACAGTTCTGATAGCATATTGCTTGTGACCATGGATGTCAAGTCCTTATTCACATGCATCCCTAACACTGAAGGTATACTCTATGTTAGGGAACTTATGTTCAATGTGAAACATCTGAATACGGATAAAGTGGATTTGCTATGTCTTTTACTGGAAATAGTATTAGAAAATAATGTATTTCTGTTTAATGAAACTTGCTACAGAGAAACAAAGGGCGTAGCTATGAGCACTAGCTGTGCCAATAGCTACGCTAATTTGGTAATGGTTGCATTTGAAAAAACTCATATTATAGTTGATGAACATATTTTGTTCTACAGAAGATTCGTGGATGATTTGTTTTTTCTATGGAGAGGGAGTACTGACTCCTTGAACAAGTTTTTTAACACACTTAACACCTTGGGGTCCTTTCTCAAATTCACCATGGAATCTTCTGAGGATTCTATGCATTTTTTGGATGTAACCGTATCAAAAAGTATTAATAAATTTTCCACCCAGATGTATCGAAAAGCATGCTATAGACCAGCATATTTACATCGCAACAGCATGCATAATCCTAAACTATTTCCCAGTATTATAAAGGGACAAGCAATGAGGACCTCAAGACTGTGCTGTCTTGACTCAGATTACAAACGTGAACTATCTTTACTCCAGGAAGGCTTTAATCAAAGGGGATATAATAAGGAAGAAATTAAAACAGTCTACATGAGCATGGATACATTGAGGTCTACACGTGCCCAACCATATTTTTCACAACAAGGAAGTGCAAGTAGTTGTTTAAGTTTGAAATTAGATAGAACACAATCAACATTGCCCATAGTACTACCCTTTAGTCACAATAGGCATGTCATACAGCGAGCTTTTTATGATAATTGGAACATATTAACAGCAGATGATAAAGTCAGAAATATCGTAGGTGATGGACCAAAATTTGTGTTTAAAAATATGAGGAGTTTAAAACAAATACTGTGTCATGCAAACGTAGCAATGTCTAAAAAGTCTTTAAACAATACAGGTCTGGAAGCAACAAAGAAATGTAATAGCTGTTTACAGTGTACTCACATTGATGAGTCACATTACTTTAGGCATCCAGACACAGGACGTCTTTGGGCCATTAGATGCAATAGTGAATGCAGTACAAAACATGTAGTCTATGTGGCCCATTGCGTCACTTGTTTTCATTTCTACATTGGCAAAACCAACAGAACATTACGTGAGAGAATCAGGGACCATTATTACTGTTACAAACGCAAACAAGAGTATAGTGCTGTAGCCAAACATCTTTTGCAACAAGGGCCTGAACATCAGTTCTTATTTCAGGTCCTACACGTAGAATGTGAAAATCCACGACTGGGCAACATTGTTAACAAGACTGAGGAAGCTGAGCTCGACTGGATCTTGAGATTAGCTGCCCACAGGGGTAGGGGTATGAATGAACAAATATCTTTAAAACCCCACCTGTTAGCTAGGAAACTAAAATGAACATCAGCAGGTTTACATCATGCACATACTCTCAGTCTTGGATATCCCTGTACACACGTCACATATAAATATATCCTCATATTAGTTTCATATTGGGTTATGTGCAATACCATTCACTATGTTTGCATTTTGTACAGTTCTTGTTATGATAGTTCTGTAGTTTTTTATACTTTTTAGATCTTTTTTAGCAATTTTAGTTACATAGGAACACATGTTTAGATGTTTTTATTGCTTGATATGTTGCAAAGTGTATTATGTTTATACCTTTAGTGAGGTAGTGGTTCATTATATGCATCCTAGTTTATAGCTAGACAATACAGGATCTAATGTCTCTAGCCATTCCAAGATGCACTTTTAGGTTTTAAGTAATTGTTAGTTGGCTCAGCTGTTTAGGGTTTGGATAATTAATTGATGGTAACTGCTATACTATTTAAACTGTGATTGATGTATTTTCCTTTGTCTGAAGAAGCGGTGTGGGTTACACCGCGAAAGCGCTCACCTCAAATAAATTCTCTGCTTTTATCGATATTGCCTCAAGTTGGGTTATTTACAGCTTTCTGTGTGTATACACAGTGTATGCATTCTACCTTCCGTTTTGTTCTTTGGTTTTTGCATATACCATCGGGGATTTGTTTCAACTTACGGGAGTTTTGCTATATATATATATATATATATATATATATATATATATTTATTTATTTATTTTACATTTGTTAACCGGGGGTGTCTGACTGAGCCGAAAAGGCCCTTTTTCAGCAGAGGCCCGGGGAGAAAAGCTCCACAAAGAAAAATTACAGACACATTTAGTTATTTAGACATGATCAGTATACACACAAATTACAGGAGACATGTTTTTACAGTGGTATGTAGCACATAAACAGTTACAGTGGAGAGAACAAACAAAAAATATTAATTTTAAAAATAAAGGTAATTAATAGATTTGTGGTGTACAGCTGAAATTTGGAACATAGGTAGAATACATACATAGTACACAGGTACAGTACACACATTGTAGATTAGCCAGTGTTTGTGAGTAAGATTGAAAACTATTATCAAGTGCTCTAGATTTTGTATGTATGTGTTATCCACTTTCACTAGCCTGGGGAGCAATCATGGCACTGCCAACTTTCCTTGAGATGTTGCCTGATGAGGTCTTTAAAGGAGGCTTTGGATGATGTGTTTTGAATGCTTGTAGGGACAGAGTTCCATTTTTTAGCCACTGAACTACTATATAGTGCATCTCCAAAGCTATTGTAGCTGTTGGTGACTTCTAGTAGTAGTTTGCTTGATGATCTAAGAGGCCTTTTGGCTGAGTGATGTTGTACTAGGTTTTTGAGGGCAGGACACTTATTGGAGAGGTAATAGATAGAATGACAGAGGCAGCGCTGATTGTAGGTTAGGAGGTTGGGCAGTTCAAGCCAGTGGAGCTCTCTCAAAGCAGTACACTGATGAGTTCTATATGAGCAATTTGCAGCAAAGTGGGCAATTCTGTTATAGCAGGCTTCCATTTTGCTTAGTTCAGTTTTGTTGAGATTAGTCAGAATGGGAGATGCATAGAGTAGGGTGGATAGAAGTTGGGAGTGAGCAATGGCTGATCTTGTGTTGTTGGTAAGAAATGGTTTGATACGGTAGAGCGACCCCAGTTTGGCATGTACTTTTTTAATAGTTAAGTTGAGATGACTATCAAATTTTAGGTGGGAGTCTATGGTTATTCCCAATAACTTAGCCTGTGCCACTGAAGCAATTGGAGTAGCATTAATGGAGTAGATAGTGAATTGACTGTTAGTGTTTTTGTTAGAACTGGTTATAATCATAAGCTGAGTTTTCTTTGGATTGAGGATAAGTTGGGCTTTGATAAGGTAGTTTTCAACACCAGAGAATGCTAGTTGAGTTGTTTGCAGGAGGGTGGGAATGTTTTGTGCAGCACAGATTAAGGTAGTGTCATCTGCATACTGAATTATAGATGCATGCTGTGTGGAGGTATGGAGGTCATTTGTGAAGACTGTGAATAGTAGTGGTCTTAAGATAAAACCCTGTGGGACTGCTATAGTTATGGTCAGCTGAGGAGAGAGAGAATTTTCCCATTTCACAGCTTGGTACCTGTCAGTTAAGTAGCTTTGGAACCAGGTAAGAGTGGAATTTGATAGATGATATTGGTTTAGTTTGTTTAGCAGGATTTGGTGTGAGACTGTGCCAAATGCTTTGGACATATCCAAAAAAAGAGTTGACACTTGTAGGCCTTCATTTTTGAGATGGTTTACTGTGTCTGTGAAGCAGAGGAGGGCTGTAGTGGTACTATGGGCAGGTCTGAAACCATGCTGAGTAGGTGACAGGATGTTGCTGTCTAGGAGATAGTTTAGCATCTGGGTATGGATGCATTTTTCTAGGATTTTGGCCAGGGGGGAGAGTAAAGCAATGGGTCTGTAGTTATTAAGTTCAGTGGATGTCCCACCTTTATGTATGGGTGTAACATAGGATATTTTCCAGAGTTTGGGCACATAGTTTTCAACAATTGATCTATTTATGAGAGTGGAGACTGGGATAGCAATAGCATCTGCTGTGAGTTTCAATAAATAGCTGGGGAGTAGGTTGGCTGCTGTTGATGAGGTTTTTAGTTTGGAGAGCATGCTTTTGATTGAAGTGGTGGAAACTGTTTTGAGGGTAAAGCTTGTATTAGTGTTATTTGTGTTGGGGGGGGTAGTGAGGAAGGAACTGTCCTGTGATACTAAGGATAGAATTGAGTTCACAAAGTGGGAGTTGAATTGTGTTTCGATGGGAACTTTAGTGTCAGGGGTGGTTGGTTTTGGGGTAGCCTTTTGGGTGGATTTTAGTAGCTGGTTTACATTTTTCCAAAATTTTTGCGGGTTGTGTTGGTATTTAGTTTGTAATGTTGTGTAGTAGGATTTTTTGTCCAGTCTAATGCATTTTTTTTGCACGGTTGCGCAGTTCTTGGTACTTAGTTAGGCTTTGTGTTTCTTTGCTTTTTTGATAGTAAAGCCAGGCAGTGTCTCTGGACTTCAGGATTTGTTTGGTTTCTTTACTGAGCCAGGGGTTTGTAGAGGTTCTAACCTTGATTTTGCGCAATGGAGTGACAGTGTCTAGGTCTTGTAGAAATGTTTTGTTGAAATATGCTACAGCCTGGTCAAGTGGGAGGGTTTTTAAGGGGGTCCAGTCACAGTTACAGAGTAAAGTGTTGAGGACCTCAGGAGAGATTTTTTGTGTGTTTCTAGTGGATATATAGTTAGTGGTTTTGCATATGCTTGTTCTACTACGTATAAAGGATATTATGTTGTGGTCACTTAAGGTGTCTGAGAGACTGCCTGTGTGAGGGTACAATGTGGGGTTGTTAGTTAGGACCCAGTCAAGGATGGATTCCCTTTTAGATTTTTTTTCACATCTAGTTGGAATTTGGACTATCTGCTGGTAGCCATGGAGATTTATTAGATTACTTGGTGGTTCTGATATACAGGTGAACCAATCTAGGTTGAAGTCCCCAGAATAAGGGTTTCTTGTGAGTATGTGGAAGAACACCAGGATAAGAAGTCTTCAAGGCTAGCAGGTGTATTACCAGGTGGAATATAGATCACAATTGTGGTGATGACCTTTTTAGGGTGAAGTTGAAGTTGTGAAATAAGTATGTCCCAGTTATTGGGGGAGGGGTAGGAGTCTGGTAATTGATGGACAGTTAAGTTTGACTTGTACAGTAAGGTAGTTCTACCCCCTTTACGAAGTGGTCTGTCTTGTTTAATGATATTGTAGCCAGTAGGGAGAACTTCTGAGTTAGCTATGTTTTTATTTAGCCAGGTTTCTGTTAAAGCAACTATGTCTGGGGAGTAATGTGCTATTGTGGCTTGGAGTTCAGGTCTTTTATTTTTGATACTTCTAATATTAATATTTAGCATTAACAGATGGTTGGTTTTGCTGCTGTTGTTGATTTGCCCAGGGATGAAGAAAGTGGGGATGTTATGTTCTGACATTTGTGTTGGAGCAGTTTGAGTTGGACAGGATGGATTTGGGCCTGGGTTGGGGTGGATATCCCCACTTCTGGTGAGCCTGGAGTTAAAATGGTTATACAGATGTTGGAGTGTGGTGAGGAGTGTGAGAAAGTATTGTGTTTTTTTTTTGGAGTAGGAATAAGAGCATATGTGTTTAGTCCTGAATTGGTCTGTTATGTAGTTCTTCAATAACTGTGGGCAGATATTATTAGAATGTGTGGTGTCTGTATACGAGAGTGCATAATGCAGTGTTGTGCTACTAAGTTTAGGGATATTGCTAGAGTGATAACTTGTGGTGTTGTAAAGAATTATGAGAAGACAGACTAGACAGTTGCATGATAGTTATGGTTATAAAGTTTAAGTTGTTTCTAGGTGGGGGGTCTGAATAGGAATTATAGGGTTGCACTATATGTGGATGGGGAAGTAGTGTGGGTGATGTAAAAAATGCCTAGTGGGAATGAGAGTGATTGGGAGCATTTTGTGTGGAGCAAGTTTGTGTGGTATAATGTGATATGACTTGAGGAGCTGTGATTGGTGGAGGTGATTTGAGGGTGAGCTGTGGGTGTGGCTGTGATTACTATAAATGTAGAGGTAGTGGGGGCAGGAGGGAATAGGGGGCAGGGCAGGGGAGCGGAGAGAGCCTGAGCGTTAGCGAGGGCAAACGGAGCAGGGCAGAGCCAACCAAGACAAAAGAAAAAGTAAGTATTACTTTACAAATCTGAACACTTTTAAAACAAATTCCTGAGGTCTAATGGCTTACTTGCAAGCAGAATGTAATTGCTGAGTGGCACTTGTGTCCTGGTGGGAGACTGGAAATTTAAAGATGGCTCCATGCTCAGCAGGATTCTAATATAGACTTTGTATTGGGGGAGGGAGATAGCACAAGGGGTGTAAACCAGGTGGAATGCAAAGAAACCAGAGAGGCAATCAGTGGAAATCAGTGCAGGCCTCAGAGGGGGTAAGTAATAATTCAAACTACCTGTAAAGTGAAGGAGAGAAGAGACTGCAAAGTTTTTTAAGGTTGGAAGTGTGTCTTCACATTGACTTGCTGATTAGTAACCAGTTTGTGCACAGATTAGAGTAGGGAGATACATTAGCAATGAAGGGGAATGTATAGAGATGCAAATAAACAGGTGGGCCTCCAAGTGATACAAACTAAGGCAGAAAGCACTGAGAGGGCTGCTTGATGGTTAATTTAGTCACAGGGATGTGAATTAAATGTATACTGTCTATTGGACAGTTAGGATTACTGTACTAACGGGGGGGGGGACATCAGGCTACAACAGTCAGTTTTATTAGCAAGCTGAGAACTACTAAGAAATACTGCTAATGTAATAGCTACACTCTCATAAAACATACAATTAGAATGCCTGGGTGGACTGACCCTGCTCTTGAGGCTCAAAATGTATATCCTTGTTTAGTTTGCAGTACTGATTCCTTCTTATACTGTATGGGTGGAGTGGTAGCCGCAGACTGCAGATTTGCTTGAGTGTGCTCCTGCTCTTGAGGCTCAAAATGTATATCCTGGTTTAGTTTGCAGTACTGATTCATTCTTATACTGTATGGGTGGAGTGGTAGCCGCAGACTGCAGATTTGCTTGAGAGTGCTCCTGCTCTTGAGGCTTAAAATGTATATCATTGTTTAGTTTGCAGTACTGATTCCTTCTTATACTGTATGGGTGGAGTGGTAGCCGCAGACTGCAGATTTGCTTGAGTGTGCTCCTGCTCTTGAGGCTTAAAATGTATATCCTTGTTTAGTTTGCAGTACTGATTCCTTCTTATACTGTATGGGTGGAGTGGTAGCTGCAGACTGCAGATTTGCTTGAGTGCGCTCCTGCTCTTGAGGCTCAAAATGTATATCCTTGTTTAGTTTGCAGTACTGATTCCTTCTTATCCTGTATGGGTGGAGTGGTAGCCACAGACTGCAGATTTGCTTGAGTGTGCTCGGCAAGCAGAATGTAATTGCTGAGTAGCACTTGTGTCCTGGTGGGAGACTAGAAATTTAAAGTGTAGATATATATATATATATATATATATATATATATATATATATATATATATATATATATATATATGTATACGATTCCCCTTCGAAACATCTAAAACTCATAACATCTAAAATCAAAACATCAGGACCATAACATCTAAAACCCAAAACATCTAAAACACATAACATCGAATTTCATAACATCTAAAATGTATAATATGTAATAATGTATCATCAAATGTGTAAATGTTATAGTTTAATCTGTTAATCTTATGGTATCACTATGAGATGTTGTAGTTTTTATTTCTATAGTTATTATTTATATAGTGTAGGAATTTATACAATTTATATAGTGTTTATTTTGCCACTATGTATGTGTTTTTAGGTCTTACAGGTAAGTGATATAGACATTATGTGTACATTCTTTATGGTGATCGTGATACAGTGGGGTTAGGAAATTAACTTTTTCCCCACTGTAGTGCGATCTCAAAGTTGGTATATTTAATTTATGGGAGGTGTACAGCAAGCCCCCCCCCTGTAGAAATGTAGTAAAAAGTGTGTTTGTTAGTTTGGTGTCATTATATGTGGAGGGTATGTTATTCTCATGTGATTTGTAGTGTTCGATGTTGTGATGCACATTGTAGATGTTATGAAATTTGATGTTATGGGTTTTAGATGTTTTGAAGGGGGAACTGTGTGTGTGTGTGTGTGTGTGTGTGTGTGTGTGTGTGTGTATATATACACACACACACACACACTATGAAACAAGTAAACAAACCTTTATCAGCTGTAACTCTAACTGATAATCACTAATTATAAAAAATGTATCAGTCATCCCAGTGAACCAAACAAACTGTTTGCAAAAGGAAATGTTTGTTTCCCTTACCAAGCCTTAAAACCTTATGAAAACTGAACCCCAGTAGAAATATCACAAAAAAAACTTACAAAAATACACTGACAATGGCACCTGATTACAACCATGACAAAACACACTTTTATTTTTTTATATTGTTAACTAATTCTACAGCATTATTTTAGAGGCACTACAAACACTATGCTCATATAATTTAGGACTGAATCTTATTAAGTGTAGGTTTTCAAGATATTGGTCTGTTTTGTAAAAGGTCATGTACAGAGTTGGGATAAATACAAATATCTGCACTCTGTGCTTGATAAGTACAACATATTAATGGTATGAGCTGTTAATGTGCCGTTTCCTGTAGTACAGTGTTTGAGTCTTCCACTCTCCTGTGTTACTCTGAGCAAGTTATTTAACCAAATAATGCTCTGGGGCAATTCACAAATTAGACTAGGCTCCTGTGTGGACTCCTGGACCACATACTTAGTGACCACTTCCCTGTGATACATTAGTGCATCACATCTTTTTATCACAATCTTCTATCAGCATTTATGGGTATATAATATATATGTATGGACAACATGGAGGTCTAGAGTGTGGTACTTGAAACATTTGTAGTCTTTGATTTGGGAACAAGTTTTGTGATTAATGGTGTCAGCTGATTTTTATATATGTTAGTAGGGTAGTGAGGGTTACAAAATGATATACTAGTTTTATAGTTTAGTTATGTTTTTAGTTTGTTTAGTTTCATGTAATTTAGACAGAATCAGTCTGCTTGCTTGTAATGCTGTTTTCTGAATGGCGAATTGTGGTGTGTTTTATGAATGATTTT
This sequence comes from Protopterus annectens, assembly GCF_019279795.1. Lineage (NCBI taxonomy): Eukaryota > Metazoa > Chordata > Ceratodontiformes > Protopteridae > Protopterus > Protopterus annectens. The sequence continues at coordinate 800,833,183 of NC_056741.1, forward strand.
CACATCTGGGGGTTGTTTTGCGTGGGCAGTGTTGTTTTTAGGGGTTATTTGCATTTTATGTGTGCAGAGTATAAGGTTACTTTTTATACTGAACTGAAAAGGAGATTTTGTTAATGTTATTTATTTTAATTTTTCTTTAAAAGTAAATTTCAGATGTGTGTTTTTGATGGATTATGGTGTTTTGGGGATCTTTGTAGATGTATTTGGTGTGTGTGTGTGTGTGTGTGTGTGTGTGTGTGTGTGTGTGTGTGTGTGTGTGTGTGTGTGTGTGTGTGTGTGTGTGTACAGTGTGTGAAATTTTACTTTGATGTTTAGTAACTAGTGTAAATATATCAGGTTTAGGGGAATCATAGCAGCTCTGAGGATACGCTGGAGAAGCTATTGATCATGGTCCAAAACATGTAGATAATTGTTTGATGATGTATGAAATGTGTGGAATAACAAAATATTTACACAATGCAGCAAACATGCATTTTTTTATTAAAGCCTTTATATGGGGTCTTCTGTTATGATAAATATCTGTACTTGAGTGACCAGGCTCTCTTCTTAGTCATAGCCTTTACAGGTGTTACCGTAAATGAGTGGGAGAGGTATGAGCAGAGATCAGCAGTGACTGAGTTTACTTTATGTACAGAATGGAGTTCATAGTGGGGATGAGAGATTGGCAACGTACAAACCCTCTCCTCCATTAATGACCACATCTGACTGCAGATTTTATTTAGATACAAAATGACCACACTCCTCTAGTCCAGTGGAATCTGCAATGGGGACTTATTTAAGGAGCAATCCCACTTGGGTGGCTCTGCACATTTTTCTTTTATGTCTCTTGTCATCCTTGTTTACCAACCTGCCTAGCATGTCTGATTCTGCTTTTAGGTACCCACAAGACAAATATAAAGTTTGTAGTAAGCTAAAGTTATCCTTGTCTTCTTTTTAGTGGGCAGCAACATGCAGCGATATCATGAGCAAACCACTGTAGCTTCCATGCAATGTGAATGGATAGCCAGTTTCTCCATCTTATAGTCCTTTCTGCCATGTGTTCTTCTGACCGCTTTTGGCAATCCACACTGATACTGTTTATCCAGTATCTTTGTCTTTCTCTGAACAAAGCTTGGAGAACAAATTACGCTGTCCAGTACCCTGACTGCCATTCTAGGGACTATCTGATGGTCCTTTAGAAATACATCATCTGCTCTGTTAGTGACAGGGCTAAGAACTACAGTCACAACTTTCTGTCACTCTGTCTGTTACACATAAAACCTCTCATGGACCTACGGTCAATAATCTACCATCTTCCCCAAGTAATAACACATAAGATGGACATCTTTACAGAACCTCTCTCCTCCGTCTGAAATACAACTGGCATCTGAAACCTGGTACTCAGGTTCGATGCTAAATCATTTATTTCACATTTGGTGCCCAGAACAGCTCTGCTGAACTGTGACTGCATTACATGTAAATCCAGAAAACAGGACATTAAAGGACGTGAAGAAACAAAGCAATAATGGTAAGTGGCTGTCATGATTTCTACCGAAAATGGTCGATTTTAACAATAATTTGAATGTAACTTTTATAGTAAGTCATGTTTCAGGCTCAGATAATCTGAAGGCTCAATCACAATTCCTGTCCGGGTACTTTTTTCCAAAGACTATTTTAAAACTAATATTATCCTTAGTATAACATTTAGTGGTTAAAAGTTATGTGTCTTCATCACCCAGTGTGCAAAGGAATGCCTTGTTAGCATTTATTCTAGCAGCGTTTAAAGGAGAGTGTCTGGTGATTTAAATGATCTTCTCTTAGTTTTAAATCAGGTTCATACCACAGTTCAGAAAAATGAATAATGTTACACATTAGCTTTGGATGACGCCTTATCCTTTATGGCTCAGCTGCATCAGGTTAATGTCCCACACAGCATCTGCTTCCAGACCAGTTGATGTGTTTTAGTGAACTTACTTTGAAATATGTCTCATTTGTTTACCTCGGTTTTATGTGAAGACTTACAGAGTATCAGCAATAATATACATGGGGTTTTACATAACATCTGTACAAAGTCATTAAATTATAAAAGTCTTTTAGTTCTAAGACCTAATAAGGCAGACTGTCCTACTGAAAAATCAGTGTAGGGTACACTGACAGTGTGTGAAATGTCTATTTCATGCCTTACTTTGTTTAATTTTAAAACTTACACCCGTGTGTCTGTGAATTACTGCTATGAAAGACTATGCTACTTTTTTACTGAAGCTGCAGTAGAAATTTGCAAGAAAAATGTTTTTTAGGTAACCTTTATGTTGTTTATTTTACTTACTTATTAAAACTTATGAACAATATGCATTGTATAAAATACATTGCAGTGATAAAAAGCACTTCTATTTATATTTCACAATAATATATAACAAAAAAGGTACAACACTACATTCTGTAGGATGCAAACATTTTGTTATATTTAAGTAAAAACATGGCTATATGCAATATAAACATATTCATGGCTGTGTACACATGCAGAGAATAAATTCATGATGTGTATAATCAGTAAGTTAAGATATAATCAGTCAGTGATCCTATATACTCAAAATTCCACTGAACTACATTTTTGGAAAATTGTATTATTTAGGGTTGAACACTGCTGAATGCAGCCACCTTAAAAGCTGAGCAGAGTCTATCACGGCACTATTACATATGCAGCCCATGTCTGGCAAGCCGAGAGATTGTTAATATGGCTGTAGCATATTGTGTGAGAACATTTTTAAGAGCCAAGTGCAGCTGTTTAGAACTGACAGGCTTCTGATATTCCATTTCTCGTTAAACGCCTCAGCTACAAGTCATTATGCTGCCCAGAAGGGGTGACTTTTGACATCTAAAGACAAGACGATTAACTGACCAGCTTTTACAGATTATGAAGTCACGCACATTTCCATTCATTGCAGTTTAAATGCTATATTTTGAATTATTATTTATCATAGTGATTGCTTGTGTCCCTAATGTGACATACTTATTTGGATCATTTGTAGATCACCATGTGCAAAAAGCCCACTTTGTAGCTTCAAGGAGTAAGCACACAGTGAGACACACAACGATGCAGTCAACGATTAATACGTTTCTGGTGGTTTGCCATCTCTTTCAAGAGCACTGTACAAGGTACAGAAGAAGTAGGGACCCTAAGTAAACATTGCACTCTTATTCTGTGGGTATTTCATGTAATAACTGTGTCAAGTTAAAGGAGCTGTGCCAAAAAGGACTCAAGATCTTGTGATGCAGTCTTTCATCTTATAATCATTTTTTGTCAGACAGTGAAACTGAAGGGGAATGTGTCAGTTATTTTATAGTGCACTGACTGTGTGGCTAATCACATTAAGTGAAATGCAGTCCTTGTACATAAGAAATATAGTTCTAGTCATTTTTCAGATGCTACAAATTGTTAGAAATAAAATCTATATGCTGCAGAAATCCATGGTCTTATTTCAGGGATAGATGAATAAAGTGATATGCAGTAAAAATAATTTATTTTCTGTATATCCCATACAAATAGATGTTTCTGTAGGCAATTAGAAACTTCTTTCTGTTCAAGCAATCTGCCCAAAATCATGTTTAAGTATGCAGGTGGAAATGGGGGAATTGGGGGAATTGGACTAAGATCTGCACAATATATGTGTCACTGGAGCAACAGGTAGGACACTCACCTTTGATGCAGAAGGCTGTGGGCTGTTTTCCCACAACAGGTAGAAGTATATCGCTGATGCTGCAGCGCATCATGGGAGCGGGGCAGGGGGCTGTACTTTTGAGTGTTCTATCCTCCAGATGAGATGATAAATCACGGTCCCATTTGCATGAGTTGATGGTAGCTTAGGCAGATGTAAAATATCCCATGACACCTATCAAAAAGAGTAGGGGAAGTTTCCTGGTAGCCTGGACTGATTTCTCATAGTAGAATAAATTCCACCTCGGTTCTCCCCTGAAAAGAGGCCACCAGTGGGAATAACGCAGTCAACAAAGGATAAATAAATAATAATAACATTTTCTTCATTGCCTTGCATAAACTATGGTAGAAGTGGTCTTTCCTCAGAACCACCTGAGTCATACATTTGGACAATCTTTCAGTGATTCCTTGGGGAAAGCTTAGTTTTCATCCATCATGTGGGAATAGGATTAAGTAAATGTATCCACCACCCCATCCCTCATGTGAGTCAGGCAGCAGCATGAGATGAACACTATTAAGGCCTCTTCATGCACCAAGTGCATGTTTCCATTCATGCACATGTCTTCACCCACCAAGTGCATGTTTCCATTCATGCACGTCTACACCCATCACATGTCTTCACCCACCAAGCGGCCATTCATGCACATGTATTCACCCACCATGTGCATGTTTCCATTCATGCATGTCAACACCCACCAAGTGGCCATTCAGGGACATGTCTTCACCCACCAAGTGCATGCATCAATTCATGCACATGTCTTCATCCACCAAGTGCATGCGTCCATTCATGCACACAAGTCTTACTCACCAAGTGCATGCTTCCATTTATGCACAAGTCTTCACCCACCAAGTGCATGTTTCCATTCATGCACATGTCTTCACCCACCATGTGCATGCTTCCATTCATGCACAAGTCTTCACCCACCAAGTGCATGTTTCCATTCATGCACATGTCTTCACCTACCAAGTGCATGTTTCCATTCATTCACATGTCTTCACCCACCAAGCGGCCATTCATGCACGTTTCTTCATCCACCAAGTGCATGCATCCATTCATGCACATGTATTCACCCACCAAGTACATGCGTCCATTCATGCACAAAAGTCTTTACTCACCAAGTGCATGCATCCATTCATGCATGTCTTCACCCACCAAGTGCATGTTTCCATTCATGCACAAGTATTCACCCACCAAGTGCATGCATTCATTCATGCACGTCTTCATCCACCAAGTACATGCTTCCATTCATGCACAGGTCTTCACCCACCAAGTACATTTTTCCATTCATGCACATGTCTTCACCCACCAAGTGCATGCTTCGATTCATGCACAAGATTTTACCCACCAAGTGCATACATCCATTCATGCACATGTCTTCACCCACCAAGTGCATGTTTCCATTCATGCACATCTTCACCCACCAAGTGGCCATTCATGCACATGTCTTCACCCACCAAGTGCATGCATCCATTCATGCACATGTCTTCACCCATCAAGTGCATGTTTCCAGTCATGTACGTCTTCACCCACCAAGCATCCATTCATGCACGTCTTCATCCACCAAGTGCATGCTTCCATTCATGCACAAGTCTTCACCCACCAAGTACATGCTTCCATTCATGCACAAGTCTTCACCCACCATGTGCATGCTTCCATTCATGCACAAGTCTTCACCCACAAAGTGCATGTTTCCATTCATGCACATGTCTTCACCAACCAAACGGCCATTCATGCACAAGTCTTCACCCAACAAGTGCATGTTTCCATTTATGCACAAGTCTTCACCCACCAAGTGCATGCTTCCATTCATGCACAAGCCTTCACCCACCAAGTGCATGTTTACATTCATGCACGTCTTCACCCACCATGTGCATGCTTCCATTCATGCACAAGTCTTCACCCACCAAGTGCATGTTTTCATTCATGCACATGTCTTCACCCACCAAGCGGCCATTCATGCACAAGTCTTCACCAACCAAGTGCATGTTTCCATTCATGCACATGTCTTCACCTACCAAGTGCATGTTTCTATTCATTCACATGTCTTCACCCACCAAACGGCCATTCATACACATGTCTTCACCCACCAAGTGCATGCATCCATTCATGCACATGTCTTCACCCACCAAGTGCATGCGTCCATTCATGCACAAGTCTTCACTCACAAAGTGCATGCATCCATTCATGCACAAGTTTTCACCCACCAAATGCATGCTTCCATTCATGCATGTCTTCACCTACCACGTGCATGTTTCCATTCATGCACAAGTCTTCACCCACCAAGTGCATGCATCCATTCATGCACCTCTTCATCCACCAAATGCATGCTTCCATTCATGCACAGGTCTTCACCCACCAAGTACATTTTTCCATTCATGCACATGTCTTCAACCACAAAGTGATGCTTCGATTCATGCACAAGATTTCCTCCACCAAGTGCATACATCCATTCATGCACATATCTTCAACCACCAAGTGCATGTTTCCATTCATGCACGTCTTCACCCACCAAGCGGCCACTCATGCACATGTCTTCTCCCACCAAGTGCATGCATCCATTCATACACATGTCTTGACCCATCAAGTGCATGTTTCCATTCATGTATGTCTTCACCCACCAAGCAGCCATTCATGCACATATCTTCACCCACCAAGTGCATGCATCCATTCATGCATGTCTTCATCCACCAAGTGCATGCTTCCATTCATGCACAAGTCTTCACCCACCAAGTACATGTTTCCATTCATGTACATGTCTTCACACACCATGTGCATGCTTCCATTCATGCACAAGTCTTCACCCACCAAGTGCAGGTTTCCATTCATGCACATCTTCACCCACAAAGCGGCCATTCATGCACAAGTCTTCACCCACCAAGTGCATGTTTCCATTCATGCGCAAGTCTTCACCCACCAAGTGCATGCTTCCATTCATGCACAAGTCTTCACCCACCAAGTGCATGTTTCCATTCATGCACATGTCTTCACCCAACACGTGCATGCTTCCATTCATGCACAAGTCTTCACCCACCAAGTGCATGTTTCCATTCATGCACATGTCTTCACCCACCAAGCGGCTATTCATGCACAAGTCTTCACCCACCAAGTGCATGCTTCAATTCATGCACAAGTCTTCACCTACCAACTGCATGTTTCCCTTCATGCACATGTCTTCACCTACCAAGTGCATGTTTCCATTCATTCACATGTCTTCACCCACCAAGTGGCCATTCATGCACATGTCTTCACCCACAAAGTGCATGCGTCCATTCATGCACACAAGTCTTCACTCATCAAGTGCATGCATCCATTCATGCACAAGTTTTCACCCACCAAGTGCATGCTTCCATTCATGCATGTCTTCACCCACCAAGTGCATGCTTCCATTTATGCATAAGTCTTCACCCACCAAATGCATGCTTCCATTCATGCACAAGTCTTCACCCACCAAGTACATTTTTCCATTCATGCACATGTCTTCACCCACCAAGTGCATGCTTCAATTCATGCACAAGATTTCACCCACCAAGTGCATGGATCCATTCATGCACATATCTTCACCCACCAAGTGCATGTTTCCATTCATGCACGTCTTCACCCACCAAGCGGCCATTCATGCACATGTCTTCACCCACCAAGTGCATGTTTCCATTCATGCACATGTATTCACCCACCAAGTGCATGTTTCCATTCAACAGTATTTGTTTTACGTATTAGAGTTTTATGTATTAGATTATTATGTATTAGACTTTTATGACCAGTCTTTGTATATTAGCTTGGCCAAACTATGTAATTGTTAACTGTTTAAATCCTAATTGGTTAATTGGGCATTAATTAGTGTTTTGTATGTGTATTTAAGGAGTTTACTTAATGGTTTATTAGATTCTGATGAAGTCCAAGAGGAACGGATGAAAGCGCGCTCAGTCTCTTGTTATATGTAGTAGCTGTACGCTATTCTGTATGTAATTCGTTTGGTGTTCGTAGCTGTTGTGTTATCAAATAAATTTTGTGGCTAACATCGAGTGGTGGAGTATATTGTGGTTTTGGAGGAGAGCCCTTTGATTGTACAGTCCAGCGGATAGTTTCTCTTTTTGTATATACGTGTCTGGAGGAGGTAACTGGAGGTTGTGGTTATCAGTATTCCGCTAGCTGGTACGAGGGATCCCCAATATGGAAGGTGACCAGAGTTTACTAAGTCAGTTGGTCCGACTTATACAGACCCACTCACAGGAAACAACAGGATCGGTTGTTTCCTTGGATTCCAATGGTTTTATTCCCTGTGGCCAACGGAGCTCCGATGAGGAGGCCAGACCGGAAGTGACGACACAGGGTTGTACGGGTGTGACGAACGGTTCATACGCCCCAGGCAATGGTGAACGGAATGGTAATCCAACTCAGGACAGAGCGTTTAACAAAACTTTTTTGGGGAAAGGACAACAAGCCTTGGAGGGCTATAATGACATTCATTTTTCTGAATGGTTGGATAAATCTTTTTCGTTGCCAACAGAGGAGAACAACAAAACACCAGGCGGAAACAGTTGTTACAAGGAAAAATGTAAGCTCTTACAACTAGAGCTTAATAGGTACCATAACATTTGTTTGGACAATTGGTACCTAACACAGTGTGTGGAGAGAAAAGTAGTACCGAAGGGGCTTAGACTTACAAAATACCCCAATAATGTACGTGGAGATGAGGAATTGTTTACTACCATTACTGAACTGTTAAATGACTGTGGTTTAGCTATTTTAAAAGCTATGATAACCAGTAATGCAAAAATTTTGAGTGAAAGCAAAATCTGTATTGACAAATTATATCAAGATATTAGCAATGATTTATTGTTTACAGTTAAAGAGTATAAGAATTTGTACTGTAGTGTGCTGCAAGAAGTAGATTCTAATGTATCTAAAAATTATAAGAGGAAAATGGGGAAAATTGAAAGGGATTTAAGAGAATATAGGGAAGGTAGAGCATATGTGAATCCAGACAAAAGGGTAAACAATAGGCGATTCCCCGATGACCCAAAAGGAAGGGGCTTTAGGGAAGATTTTTTTTGATAGACAGGGAACAAGAGCAAACAATAATGGGTCTTTCTACAATAATGGCAACAGGAGTTTTGTAGAAGATGAAGTTTGCAGTGAAATTGACCAACAGGACCCTTTAGGGAGAGGACAGGGACCCCGGAGGTCCGAAAGAATCAAAAAACAAAATCGGCCCTATTCCTATGCGGAGGCGACGGGGAACTTTTATCAGAGGAGGCAGGGAGGAACAAGATACAGATAGAGCAATATTATAGTAACAATGATGTTGAACATAACTTAGGAGAACAAGTTAATGGAAACTTGAGTGTTCAAAGTGATAACCTAGGGGATGGTGCTGAGGTAATGACAACTTACAGTGTATTTCAGGAGCTTATGATACCACATTGTGTCCATGTCGAAGAGCAGACGAACAAGGTCTTATATAACATACACTCTGAAGGCAATTTTCATATTTATAATTATACGGAGCTAGAGATAACTCCTGCATTTTCTGGATTGTTTACGAAGGGGTTTTCTTTTGTACCCATGAGAAAGCCTAAGATAAAGGAGGTCCTGCTAGATATCAAATTATTCACTAGGAAGTTAAACCTAGGGCTCATGTTCCAGGATACAAATATGGGTAGGAATTATAAACTAAAGAGGACAAGCATTTTCAATCCCCCCCCCACTTCAACATGATATTCTGAATTTTGAAATATTCATTTCAAATATGGTGAGACAAGGTTTCGGTCCCCAGAGGGGACCACATGATTATAGTAATTTAACAATAGAAGAAATGGATGTCCTTAACAAACTTCAGGGCAATGAGAAAATAAGGATTATGAAACCTGATAAGGGGGGAGGGGTGGCCCTTATGGACCACTGGGACTATACTAAGAAAATGCTTGAAATCTTGAACAATGAGGGAAGATACTGTATAATATCCAGGAATGAGGTGAATATATGTTACAAGAAAATAGATTTAATTCTCGAAGATAATTTGATGCAAGGTTTAATTGACCTGGAATTATATAATTTCTTGAGGGTCCCAAAACCGATTGTTCCCGAAATATTTGGGATTCCCAAGATACATAAACAGGTAGAAAATCCACCTTTGAGACCCATAGTTACATCTCAGGGTTCAAAGACTCAAACGTTAGCGATTTTTGTGGATGCTAAGTTGAAATCATTTAACAGGGAATACCCTCATATTTTAATAGATTCTTGGGACTTTTTAGGAAAGTTTAATGGAATTTCATATCAGGACAACTATTCATTTATAACTATTGATGTTAAAGACCTCTTTTCTGTCATACCTCATGATATTGGCCTTATATGGTTTGAACAGATGTTGATTGATTTCAAGTTTTTGGATAGGAATGATTTTAGATTAATCCTTGAGAGCATGGAATTAGTATTGAAAAATAATTTTATTTATTTTCAAGGGGACATCTACCACCAAATAGATAGGGTGGTAATGGGTTCGGCATGTGCCCCCATTTATGCCAATATCATAATGTTGTTCTGGGAATTGAACTATGTGTTTGTTTCATCATACAAAAAACATATTATTAATTACTTTCATTTCCTGGACGACATTTTTATTGTTTGGGATGGTACAGTTAAACAGATAGATGAATTTATTCAATACATTAATACTACAACTGCATTCCTTCAGTTTACTTTTAAGCACATCTTTGACCAAGTAAATTACCTAGATGTTACTATTATTAAGAATAAAATTGACAGAAAATATAAATCTAGGATTTATAGGAAAAATTGTTTTTCAAATTCATATGTTCACTTTGAGAGTGATCACCCAATGTTCCTGAAAAGAAATGTGGTGAAGGGGCAAATGATTAGGGCCTCTAGGATGACAAGTGATATAGATGAATTCATGGATGAGGTGGAAGTGATTCAAGGCCTATTTAGTGAAAGAGGTTATCCCACTAGACTAATTAAAAATGTTAAGAAGGAAGTAATAAAGCAACGGAATTTGAAATATTGCCCACTTTTGGGAAATACCCGGACGGTGGGCATTGGTGAGAATGGGTTGGCCAAGGAGAATATGGCAAACACCCCCGAGAATATTTTACCTTGGTTGACATTAACCTATTACTATGGGATAGGGTGGTTGAAAAAGGGGATAAATGAAGTGTGGAATATCTTTTCAAGAATGACCAATAAACCATCAATATTCCAACAGCCATTGAAATTTTGTTATAGGAAGAATATTAATCTCAAGAAGATGTTTGAAAGGAAAAAGGGTGCACACAATGAAAGGGGAGCACAATCAAAGTTAGGTACATTCAAGTGTGGAAGGTGTGCACAATGTCCTTTCCTAACAGGTGGAAAAGAATTATGGCTGAAGAGTATAGGTTATAAATTTAAGAGTAGTAGGTATTATAGTTGCTATACAAGGGGTGTAGTATACCTGGCATACTGTACGGAATGCTGGGCATACTACATGGGGAAAACCGAAAGGCAGCTAAGACAAAGGATGTATGAGCATATGAGGGATATAACCAAGAAGAATGAAAACAATGCCCTGTTCAGACATGTTACCAAGTGTAAAAATGCCAATATCAAGTTTTGGGTACTGGAAGAAGTGAAGGTATGTGACAGGGGGGGGGAATTGGGAAACCTTCTTGGAATACAGGGAGCTTATCTGGCAGATGAGATTAGATGCATGTTACTACAAAATAGTTGGTTATTATGAAATAAATAAATTAATAAATAATAAATTCACTAATTCAGAATTAACAATCTAATGGTTACTACTACTATTATCATTATTACTATTATTATTATTATTACTATCATGTTTTTAAATTTGTTTTTAATGTTTAAATTATTAATAACGTTGGTAGGATTGTGTTTTAGCACTATATTTATAATATTTATAGTAATTATATTTATTGGCTATTTATTTATATAATATATTATTATATATATATATATATTTCTTACATATTAGATTTTTAAAGGGGTGCCCCCATTGTTTCCTCTTACCTACAACATGAATTAATGATACTGAATGTTCACAATATGTTTCCTTCACTTTTGCCTTTATATATATATATATATATATATATATATATATATATATATATACATATATATATATATTTATATTTATTTTTACTTGTACACATTTTATACACTCAAACAGGATATTTTGGGTTGCTGTTTTAAAAGTATTACTTAAAAGGAATTTTCAAATATAGGTTCATTTTTATTGCGACAATATTTCTATGAGAACACTTGTTGCAGTAATTTGTTTTACGTATTAGAGTTTTATGTATTAGATTATTATGTATTAGACTTTTATGAACAGTCTTTGTATATTAGCTTGGCCAAACTATGTAATTGTTAACTGTTTAACTCCTAATTGGTTAATTGGGTATTAATTATTGTTTTGTATGTGTATTTAAGGAGTTTACTTAATGGTTTATTAGATTCTGATGAAGTCCAAGAGGAACTGACGAAAGCGCGCCCAATCTCTGGTTATATGTAGTAGCTGTACGCTATTCTGTATGTAATTCATTTGGTGTTCATAGCTGTTGTGTTATCAAATAAATTTTGTGGCTATCATCAAGTGGTGGAGTATATTGTGGTTTTGGAGGAGAGCCCTTTGATTATACAGTTCAGCGGATAGTTTCTCTTTTTGTATATACATGTATTCACCCACCAAGTGCATGTTTCCATTCATGCACAGGTCTTCACCAACCAAGTGCATGCTTCCATTCATGCACAAGTCTTCACCCACCAAGTGCACGCATGCATTCATGCACATGTCTTCTCCCATCAAGTGCATGTTTCCATTCATGTATGTTTTCACCAATCAAGCAGCCATTCATGCACATGTCTTCACCTAGCAAGTGCATGCATCCATTCAGGCATGTCTTCATCCACTAAGTGCATGCTTCCATTCATGCACAAGTCTTCACCCACCAAGTACATGTTTCCATTCATGCACATGTCTTCACCCACCAAGTGCATGCTTTGATTCATGCACAAGTTTTCACCCACCAAGTGCATGCATCCATTCATGCACATGTCTTCACCCACCAAGTGCATGTTTCCATTCATAAACATTTTCACCTACCAAGTGGCCATTCATGCACATGTCTTCATCCACCAAGTGCATGCATCCATTCATGCACATGTCTTCACCCACCAAGTGCATGCATCCATTCATGCACACAAGTCTTCACTCACCAAGTGCATGCTTCCATTCATGCATGTCTTCAGGCTCCAAGTGCATGTTTCCATTCATGCACAAGTCTTCACCCACCAAATGCATGCTTCCATTCATGCACAAGTCTTCACCCACCAAGTACATTTTTCCATTCATGCACATGTCTTCACCCACCAAGTGCATGCTTCGATTCATGCACAAGAATTCACCCACCAAGTGCATGGATCCATTCATGCACATATCTTCACCCACCAAGTGCATGTTTCATTTCATGCACGTCTTCACCCACCAAGTGCATGTTTCCATTCATGCACATGTATTCACCCACCAAGTGCATGTTTCCATTCATGCACATGTCTTCACCCACCAAGTGCATGCATCGATTCATGCACAAGTTTTCACCCACCAAGTGCATGCATCCATTCATGCACATGTCTTCACCCACCAAGTGCATGTTTCCATTCATACACATTTTCACCCACCAAGTGCATGTTTCCATTCATAAACATTTTCACCTACCAAGTGGCCATTCATGCACATGTCTTCACCCACCAAGTGCATGCATCCATTCATGCACATGTCTTCACCCACCAAGTGCATGCGTCCATTCATGCACACAAGTCTTCACTCACCAAGTGCATGCTTCCATTCATGCATGTCTTCAGCCACCAAGTGCACGTTTCCATTCATGCACAAGTCTTCACCCACCAAATGCATGCTTCCATTCATGCACAAGTCTTCACCCATCAAGTACATTTTTCCATTCATGCACATGTCTTCACCCACCAAGTGCATGCTTCGATTCATGCACAAGAATTCACCCACCAAGTGCATGGATCCATTCATGCACATATCTTCACCCACCAAGTGCATGTTTCATTTCATGCACGTCTTCACCCACCAAGCAGCCATTCATGCACATCTTCACCCACCAAGTGCATGTTTCCATTCATGCACATGTATTCACCCACCAAGTGCATGTTTCCATTCATGCACATATCTTCACCCACCAAGTGCATGCATCGATTCATGCACAAGTTTTCACCCACCAAGTGCATGCATCCATTCATGCACATCTCTTCACCCACCAAGTGCATGTTTCCATTCATACACATTTTCACCTACCAAGCGGCCATTCATGCACATGTCTTCACCCACCAAGTGCATGCATCCATTCATGCACATGTCTTCACCCACCAAGTGCATGTTTCCATTCATACACAGGTCTTCATCCACCAGGTGCATGCCTCCATTCATGCACAAGTCTTCACCCATCAAGTGCATGCATGTATGCATTCATGCACATGACTTCACCCACCAAGTGCATGCATCCATTCATGAACATGTCTTCACCCATCAAGTGCGTGTTTCCATTCATGTAGGTCTTCACCCACCAAGCAGCCATTCATGCACATGTCTTCACCCACCAAGTGCATGCATCCATTCATGCACGTCTTCATCCAAGTGCATGCTTCCATTCATGCACAAGTCTTTTCCCACCAAGCACATGTTTCCATTCATGCACATGTCTTCACCCACCACGTGCATGCTTCCATTCATGCACAAGTCTTCACCCACCAAGTGCATGTTTCCATTCATGCACAAGTCTTCACCAACCAAACGGCCATTCATGCACAAGTCTTCACCCACCAAGTGCATGTTTCCATTAATACACAGGTCTTCATCCACCAAGGTCATGCTTCCATTCATGCACAAGTCTTCACCCACCAAGTGCATGCAAGCATGCATTCATGCACATGTCTTCACCCACCAAGTGCATGTTTCCATTCATGCATGTCTTCACCCACCAAGCAGCCATTCATAAACATCTTCACCCACTAAGTGCATGCATCCATTCATGCAAATGTCTTCACCTACCAAGTGCATGCGTACATTCATGCACATGTCTTTGCTCACCAAGTGCATGCGTCTATTCATGCAAATGTCTTCACCCACCAAGTGCATGCGTCCATTCATGCACATGTCTTCACCCACCAAGTGCATGTTTCCATTCATGCATGCCTTCACCCACCAAGCGGCCATTCATGCACATGTCTTCACCCACCAAGTGCATGCATCCATTCATGCACATTTCTTCACCCATCAAGGGCATGTTTCCATTCATGTACGTCTTCACCCACTAAGCAGCCATTCATGCACATGTCTTCACCCACCAATGCATGCATCCATTCTGCACGTCTTCATCCACCAAGTGCATGCTTCCATTCATGCACAAGTCTTTACCCACCAAGTACATGTTTCCTTTCATACACATGCGTTCACCCATGACGTGCATGCTTCCATTCATGCACAAGTCTTCACCCAACAAGTGCATGTTTCCATTCATGCATGTCTTCACCCACCAAGAGGCCACTCATGCACAAGTCTTCACCTACCAAGTGCATGTTTCCATTCATGCACAAGTCATCACCCACCAAGTGCATGCTTCCATTCATGCACAAGTCTTCACCCACCAAGTGCATGTTTCCATTCATGCACATGTCTTCACCCACCAAGGGGCCATTCATGCACAAGTCTTCACCCAACAAGTGCATGTTTTAATTCATGCACAAGTCTTCACCCAACAAGTGCATGTCTCAATTCATGCACATGTCTTCACCCACCATGTGCATGCTTCCATTCATGCACAAGTCTTCATCTACCAAGTGCATGTTTCCATTCATGCACATGTCTTCACCTACCAAGTGCATGTTTCCATTCATTCACATGTCTTCACCCACCAAGCAACCATTCATGCACATGTCTTCACCCAAGTGCATGCATCCATCCATGCACATGTCTTCACCCACCAAGTGCATGCATCCATTCATGCACATGTCTTCACCCACCAAGTGCATGCATCCATTCATGCACGTCTTCATACACCAAGTGCATGCTTCCATTCATGCACAAGTCTTCACCCACCAAGTACATTTTTCCATTCATGCACGTCTTCACCCACCAAGTGATGCTTCGATTCATGCAAAAGATTTCACCCACTAAGTGCATACATCCATTCATGCACATGTCTTCACCCACCAAGTGCATGTTTCCATTTATGCACGTCTTCACCCACCAAGCGGCCATTCATGCACATGTCTTCACCCACCAAGTGCATGCATCCATTCATGCACATGTCTTGACCCATCAAGTGCATATTTCCATTCATGTACGTCTTCACCCATCAAGCAGCCATTCATGCACATGACTTCACCCACGAAGTGCATGCATCCATTAATGCACATGTCTTGACCCATCAAGTGCATGTTTCCATTCATGTACGTCTTCACCCACCAAGCAGCCATTCATGCACGTCTTCACCCACCAAGTGCATGCATCCATTCATGAACGTCTTCATCCACAAGTGCATGCTTCCATTCATGCACAAGTCTTCACCCACCGAGTACATGTTTCCATTCATGTACATGTCTTCACCCACCATGTGCATGCTTCCATTCATGCACAAGTCTTCACCCACCAAGTGCGTTTCCATTCATGCACATGTCTTCACCCACCAAGCGTCCATTCATGCACAAGTCTTAACCCAACAAGTGCATGTTTCCATTCATGCACAAGTCTTCACCCACCAAGTACATGCTTCCATTCATGCACAAGTCTTCACCATACCAAGTGCATGTTTCCATTCATGCACATGTCTTCACCCACCAAGTGGCCATTCATGCAGAAGTCTTCACCCAACAAGTGCATGTTTCCATTCATGCACAAGACTTCACCCACCAACTGCATGCTTCCATTCATGCACAAGTCTTCACCCCACCAACTGCATGTTTCCATTGATGCACATGTCTTCACCCACCAAGTGGATGCTTCGATTCATGCACAAGTTTTCACCCACCAAGTGCATGCATCCATTCATGCACATGTCTTCACCCATGAAGTGCATGTTTCCATTCATGCACATCTTCACCGACCAAGCGGCCATTCATGCACATATCTTCACCCACCAAGTGCATGCATCCATTCATGCACAAGTCTTCACCCACCAAGTGCATGTTTCCATTCATAAACCGGTCTTCATTCACCAAGTGCATGCTTCCATTCATGCACAAGTCTTCACCGACAAAGTGCATGCATGCATGCATTCATGCACATGTCTTCACCCACCAAGTGCATGTTTCCATTCATGCATGTCTTCACCCACCAAGCGGCCATTCATACACATCTTCACCCACTAAGTGCATGCATCCATTCATGCACATGTCTTTACCCACCAAGTGCATGCGTCCATTCATGCACACCTCTTCACTCACCAAGTGCCTGCGTCTATTCATGCACATGTCTTCACCAGCCAAGTGCATGCATCCGTTCATGCACATGTCTTCACCCATCAAGTGCATGTTTCCATTCATTTATGTCTTTAACCACCAAGCAGCCATTCATGCACGTCTTCACCCACCAAGTGCATGCATCCATTCATGCATTTCTTCATCCACCAAGTGCATGCTTCCATTCATGTGCAAGTCTTTACCCAGCAAGTACATGTTTCCATTCTTGCACGTCTTCACCCACCATGTGCATGCTTCCATTCATTCACAAGTCTTCACCCACCAAGTGCATGTTTCCATTCATGCACGTCTTCACCCACCAAGCGGCCATTCATGCACAAGTCTTCACCCACCAAGTGCATGTTTCCATTCATGCACAAGTCTTCACCCACCAAGTGACCATTCATGCACAAGTCTTCACCCAACAAGTGCATGTTTCCATTCATGCACAAGTCTTCACCCAACAAGGGGCCATTCATGCACAAGTCTTCACTCAACAAGAGCATGTTTTCATTCATGCACAAGTCTTCACCCACCATGTGCATGCTTCCATTCATGCACAAGTCTTCACCCACCAAGTGCATGTTTCCATTCATGCACATGTCTTCACCCACCAAGGGGCCATTCATGCACAAGTCTTCACCCAAGTGCATGTTTTCATTCATGCACAAGTCTTCAACCACCAAGTGCATGCTTCCATTCATGCACAAGTCTTCACCCACCAAGTGCATGTCTACATTCATGCACATGTCTTCATCCACCAAGCGGCCATTCATGCACAAGTCTTCACCCACCAAGTGCATGCTTCCATTCATACACAAGTCTTCACCCAACAAGTGCATGTCTCAATTCATGCACATGTCTTGACCCACCAAGTGCATGCTTCCATTCATGCACAAGTCTTCCCCTACCAAGTGCATGTTTCCATTCATGCACATGTCTTCACCTACCAAGTGCATGTTTCCATTCATTCACATGTCTTCACCCACCAAGCAGCCATTCATGCACATGTCTTCACCCACCAAGTGCATGCATCCATCCATGCACATGTCTTCACCTACCAAGTACATGCTTCCATTCATGCATGTCTTCACCCACCAAGTGCATGTTTCCATTCATGTACAAGTCTTCACCCACCAAGTGCATGCATCCATTCATGCACGTCTTCATACACCAAGTGCATGCTTCCATTCATGCACAAGTCTTCACCCACCAAGTACATTTTTCCATTCATGCACATGTCTTCACCCACCAAGTGATGCTTCGATTCATGCAAAAGATTTCACCCACCAAGTGCATACATCCATTCATGCACATGTCTTCACCCAACAAGTGCATGTTTCCATTTATGCATGTCTTCACCCACCAAGCGGCCATTCATGCACATGTCTTCACCCACCAAGTGCATGCATCCATTCATGCACATGTCTTGACCCATCAAGTGCATGTTTCCATTCATGTCGTCTTCACCCATCAAGCAGCCATTCATGCACATGTCTTCACCCACCAAGTGCATGCATCCATTAATGCACATGTCTTGACCCATCAAGTGCATTTTCCATTCATGTACGTCTTCACCCACCAAGCAGCCATTCATGCACGTCTTCACCCACCAAGTGCATGCATCCATTCATGCACAAGTCTTCACCCACCGAGTACATGTTTCCATTCATGCACATGTCCTCACCCACCATGTGCATGCTTCCATTCATGCACATGTCTTCACCCACCAAGCGGCCATTCATGCACAAGTCTTAACCCAACAAGTGTATGTTTCCATTCATGCACAAGTCTTCACCCACCAAGTACATGCTGCCATTCATGCACAAGTCTTCACCATACCAAGTGCATGTTTCCATTCATGCACATGTCTTCACCCACCAAGTGGCCATTCATGCAGAAGTCTTCACCCAACAAGTGCATGTTTCCATTCATGCACAAGTCTTCACCCACCAACTGCATGCTTCCATTCATGCACAAGTCTTCACCCCACCAAGTGCATGTTTCCATTGATGCACATGTCTTCACCCACCAAGTGGATGCTTCGATTCATGCACAAGTTTTCACCCACCAAGTGCATGCATCCTCTCATGCACATGTCTTCACCCATGAAGTGCATGTTTCCATTCATGCACATCTTCACCCACCAAGCCATTCATGTACATGTCTTCACCCACCAAGTGCATGCATCCATTCATGCACAAGTCTTCACCCACCAAGTGCATGTTTCCATTCATACACCGGTCTTCATTCACCAAGTGCATGCTTCCACTCATGCACAAGTCTTCACCCACAAAGTGCATGCATGCATTCATGCACATGTCTTCACCCACCAAGTGCATGTTTCCATTCATGCATGTCTTCACCCACCAAGCGGCCATTCATACACATCTTCACCAACTAAATGCATGCATCCATTCACGCACATGTCTTCACCCACCAAGTGCATGCGTCCATTCATGCACACCTCTTCACTCACCAAGTGCCTGCGTCTATTCATGCACATGTCTTCAGCAACCAAGTGCATGCATCCGTTCATGCACATGTCTTCACCCATCAAGTGCATGTTTCCATTCATTTACGTCTTCAACCACCAAGCAGCCATTCATGCACGTCTTCTCCCACCAAGTGCATGCGTCCATTCATGCACTTTTTCATCCACCAAGTGCATGCTTCCATTCATGCACAAGTCTTTACGCAGCAAGTACATGTTTCCATTCATGCACGTCTTCATCCACCATGTGTATGCTTCCATTCATTCACAAGTCTTCACCCACCAAGTGCATGTTTCCATTCATGCACATCTTCACCCACCAAGCGGCCATTCATGCACAAGTCTTCACCCACCAAGTGCATGTTTCCATTCATGCACAAGTCTTCACCCAATAAGTGCATGTTTCCATTCATACACATGTCTTCACCTACCAAGTGGCCATTCATGCACACTTCTTCACCAATCAAATGCATGTTTCCATTCATGCACAAAGTCTTGACCCACCAAGTGCATGCTTCCATTCATGCACAAGTCTTCACCTACCAAGTGCATGTTTCCATTCATGCACATGTCTTCACCTACCAAGTGCATGTTTCCATTCATTGACATGTCTTCACCCACCAAGCGGCCATTCAAGCACATGTCTTCACCCACCAAGTGCATGCATCCATCCATGCACATGTCTTCACCTACCAAGTGCATGCATCCATTCATGCACAAGTCTTCACTCACCAAGTGCATGCTTCCATTCATGTGCAAGTCTTTACCCAGCAAGTACATGTTTCCATTCTTGCACGTCTTCACCCACCATGTGCATGCTTCCATTCATTCACAAGTCTTCACCCACCAAGTGCATGTTTCCATTCATGCACGTCTTCACCCACCAAGCGGCCATTCATGCACAAGTCTTCACCCACCAAGTGCATGTTTCCATTCATGCACAAGTCTTCACCCACCAAGTGGCCATTCATGCACAAGTCTTCACCCAACAAGTGCATGTTTCCATTCATGCACAAGTCTTCACCTAACAAGGGGCCATTCATGCACAAGTCTTCACCCAACAAGAGCATGTTTTCATTCATGCACAAGTCTTCACCCACCATGTGCATGCTTCCATTCATGCACAAGTCTTCACCCACCAAGTGCATGTTTCCATTCATGCACATGTCTTCACCCACCAAGGGGCCATTCATGCACAAGTCTTCACCCAACAAGTGCATGTTTTCATTCATGCACAAGTCTTCACCCACCAAGTGCATGCTTCCATTCATGCACAAGTCTTCACCCACCAAGTGCATGTCTACATTCATGCACATGTCTTCACCCACCAAGCGGCCATTCATGCACAAGTCTTCACCCACCAAGTGCATGCTTCCATTCATACACAAGTCTTCACCCAACAAGTGCATGTCTCAATTCATGCACATGTCTTGACCCACCATGTGCATGCTTCCATTCATGCACAAGTCTTCCCCTACCAAGTGCATGTTTCCATTCATGCACATGTCTTCACCTACCAAGTGCATGTTTCCATTCATTCACATGTCTTCACCCACCAAGCAGCCATTCATGCACATGTCTTCACCCACCAAGTGCATGCATCCATCCATGCACATGTCTTCACCTACCAAGTGCATGCTTCCATTCATGCATGTCTTCACCCACCAAGTGCATGTTTCCATTCATGTACAAGTCTTCACCCACCAAGTGCATGCATCCATTCATGCACGTCTTCATACACCAAGTGCATGCTTCCATTCATGCACAAGTCTTCACCCACCAAGTACATTTTTCCATTCATGCACATGTCTTCACCCACCAAGTGATGCTTCGATTCATGCAAAAGATTTCACCCACCAAGTGCATACATCCATTCATGCACATGTCTTCACCCAACAAGTGCATGTTTCCATTTATGCATGTCTTCACCCACCAAGCGGCCATTCATGCACATGTCTTCACCCACCAAGTGCATGCATCCATTCATGCACATGTCTTGACCCATCAAGTGCATGTTTCCATTCATGTACGTCTTCACCCATCAAGCAGCCATTCATGCACATGTCTTCACCCACCAAGTGCATGCATCCATTAATGCACATGTCTTGACCCATCAAGTGCATTTTCCATTCATGTACGTCTTCACCCACCAAGCAGCCATTCATGCACGTCTTCACCCACCAAGTGCATGCATCCATTCATGCACGTCTTCATCCACAAGTGCATGCTTCCATTCATGCACGTCTTCACCCACCGAGTACATGTTTCCATTCATGCACATGTCCTCACCCACCATGTGCATGCTTCCATTCATGCACATGTCTTCACCCACCAAGCGGCCATTCATGCACAAGTCTTAACCCAACAAGTGCATGTTTCCATTCATGCACAAGTCTTCACCCACCAAGTACATGCTGCCATTCATGCACAAGTCTTCACCATACCAAGTGCATGTTTCCATTCATGCACATGTCTTCACCCACCAAGTGGCCATTCATGCAGAAGTCTTCATCCAACAAGTGCATGTTTCCATTCATGCACAAGTCTTCACCCACCAACTGCATGCTTCCATTCATGCACAAGTCTTCACCCCACCAAGTGCATGTTTCCATTGATGCACATGTCTTCACCCACCAAGTGGATGCTTCGATTCATGCACAAGTTTTCACCCACCAAGTGCATGCATCCTCTCATGCACATGTCTTCACCCATGAAGTGCATGTTTCCATGCATGCACATCTTCACCCACCAAGCGGCCATTCATGTACATGTCTTCACCCACCAAGTGCATGCATCCATTCATGCACAAGTCTTCACCCACCAAGTGCATGTTTCCATTCATACACCGGTCTTCATTCACCAAGTGCATGCTTCCATTCATGCACAAGTCTTCACCCACAAAGTGCATGCATGCATGCATTCATGCACATGTCTTCACCCACCAAGTGCATGTTTCCATTCATGCATGTCTTCACCCACCAAGTGGCCATTCATACACATCTTCACCAACTAAATGCATGCATCCATTCACGCACATGTCTTCACCCACCAAGTGCATGCGTCCATTCATGCACACCTCTTCACTCACCAAGTGCCTGCGTCTATTCATGCACATGTCTTCAGCAACCAAGTGCATGCATCCGTTCATGCACATGTCTTCACCCATCAAGTGCATGTTTCCATTCATTTACGTCTTCAACCACCAAGCAGCCATTCATGCACGTCTTCACCCACCAAGTGCATGCATCCATTCATGCACTTTTTCATCCACCAAGTGCATGTTTCCATTCATGCACAAGTCTTTACCCAGCAAGTACATGTTTCCATTAATGCACGTCTTCATCCACCATGTGTATGCTTCCATTCATTCACAAGTCTTCACCCACCAAGTGCATGTTTCCATTCATGCACGTCTTCACCCACCAAGCGGCCATTCATGCACAAGTCTTCACCCACCAAGTGCATGTTTCCATTCATACACAAGTCTTCACCCACCAAGTGGCCATTCATGCACAAGTCTTCACCCAACAAGTGCATGTTTCCATTCATGCACAAGTCTTCACCCAATAAGTGCATGTTTCCATTCATACACATGTCTTCACCTACCAAGTGGCCATTCATGCACACTTCTTCACCAATCAAATGCATGTTTCCATTCATGCACAAGTCTTGACCCACCAAATGCATGCTTCCATTCATGCACAAGTCTTCACCTACCAAGTGCATGTTTCCATTCAAGCACATGTCTTCACCCACCAAGTGCATGCATCCATCCATGCACATGTCTTCACCTACCAAGTGCATGCATCCATTCATGCACAAGTCTTCACTCACCAAGTGCATGCATCCATTCATGCACAAGTTTTCACCCACCAAGTGCATGCTTCCATTCATGCATGTCTTCACCCACCAAGTGCATGTTTCCATTCATGTACAAGTCTTCACCCACCAAGTGCATGCATCCATTCATGCACGTCTTCATACACCAAATGCATGCTTCCATTCATGCACAAGTCTTCACCCACCAAGTACATTTTTCCATTCATGCACATGTCTTCACCCACCAAGTGATGCTTCGATTCATGCAAAAGATTTCACCCACCAAGTGCATACATCCATTCATGCACATGTCTTCACCCAACAAGTGCATGTTTCCATTTATGCATGTCTTCACCCACCAAGCGGCCATTCATGCACATGTCTTCACCCACCAAGTGCATGCATCCATTCATGCACATGTCTTGACCCATCAAGTGCATGTTTCCATTCATGTACGTCTTCACCCATCAAGCAGCCATTCATGCACATGTCTTCACCCACCAAGTGCATGCATCCATTAATGCACATGTCTTGACCCATCAAGTGCATTTTCCATTCATGTACGTCTTCACCCACCAAGCAGCCATTCATGCACGTCTTCACCCACCAAGTGCATGCATCCATTCATGCACGTCTTCATCCACAAGTGCATGCTTCCATTCATGCACATGTCTTCACCCACCGAGTACATGTTTCCATTCATGCACATGTCCTCACCCACCATGTGCATGCTTCCATTCATGCACATGTCTTCACCCACCAAGTGGCCATTCATGCACAAGTCTTAACCCAACAAGTGCATGTTTCCATTCATGCACAAGTCTTCACCCACCAAGTACATGCTGCCATTCATGCACAAGTCTTCACCATACCAAGTGCATGTTTCCATTCATGCACATGTCTTCACCCACCAAGTGGCCATTCATTCAGAAGTCTTCACCCAACAAGTGCATGTTTCCATTCATGCACAAGTCTTCACCCACAAACTGCATGCTTCCATACATGCACAAGTCTTCACCCCACCAAGTGCATGTTTCCATTGATGCACATGTCTTCACCCACCAAGTGGATGCTTCGATTCCTGCACAAGTTTTCACCCACCAAGTGCATGCATCCTCTCATGCACATGTCTTCACCCATGAAGTGCATGTTTCCATTCATGCACATCTTCACCCACCAAGCGGCCATTCATGTACATGTCTTCACCCACCAAGTGCATGCATCCATTCATGCACAAGTCTTCACCCACCAAGTGCATGTTTCCATTCATACACCGGTCTTCATTCACCAAGTGCATGCTTCCATTCATGCACAAGTCTTCACCCACAAAGTGCATGCATGCATGCATTCATGCACATGTCTTCACCCACCAAGTGCATGTTTCCATTCATGCATGTCTTCACCCACCAAGCGGCCATTCATACACATCTTCACCACCTAAATGCATGCATCCATTCATGCACATGTCTTCACCCACCAAGTGCATGCGTCCATTCATGCACACCTCTTCACTCACCAAGTGCCTGTGTCTATTCATGCACATGTCTTCATCAACCAAGTGCATGCATCCGTTCATGCACGTCTTCACCCATCAAGTGCATGTTTCCATTCATTTACGTCTTCAACCACCAAGCAGCCATTCATGCACGTCTTCACCCACCAAGTGCATGCATCCATTCATGCACTTCTTCATCCACCAAGTGCATGCTTCCATTCATGCACAAGTCTTTACCCAGCAAGTACATGTTTCCATTCATGCACGTCTTCATCCACCATGTGTATGCTTCCATTCATTCACAAGTCTTCACCCACCAAGTGCATGTTTCCATTCATGCACGTCTTCACCCACCAAGCGATCATTCATGCACAAGTCTTCACCCACCAAGTGCATGTTTCCATTCATACACAAGTCTTCACCCACCAAGTGGCCATTCATGCACAAGTCTTCACCCAACAAGTGCATGTTTCCTTTCATGCACAAGTCTTCACCCAATAAGTGCATGTTTCCATTCATACACATGTCTTCACCTACCAAGTGGCCATTCATGCACACTTCTTCACCAATCAAATGCATGTTTCCATTCATGCACAAGTCTTGACCCACCAAGTGCATGCTTCCATTCATGCACAAGTCTTCACCTACCAAGTGCATGTTTCCATTCATGCACATGTCTTCACCTACCAAGTGCATGTTTCCATTCATTCACATGTCTTCACCCACCAAGCGGCCATTCAAGCACATGTCTTCACCCACCAAGTGCATGCATCCATTCATGCACATGTCTTCACCCACCAAGTACATGCATCCATTCATGCACAAGTCTTTACTCACCAAGTGCATGCATCCATTCATGCACAAGTTTTCACCCACCAAGTGCATGCTTCCATTCATGCATGTCTTCACCCACAAGTGCATGTTTCCATTCATGTACAAGTCTTCACCCACCAAGTGCATGCATCCATTCATACATGTCTTCATACACCAAGTGCATGCTTCCATTCATGCACAAGTCTTCACCCACCAAGTACATTTTTCCATTCATGCACATGTCTTCACCCACTAAATGATGCTTCGATTCATGCACAAGATTTCACCCACCAAGTGCATACATCCATTCATGCACATGTCTTCACCCACCAAGTGCATGCTTCCATTCATGCACGTCTTCACCCACCAAGCGGCCATTCATGCACATGTCTTCACAAACGAAGTGCATGCATCCATTCATGCACATGACTTGACCCATCAAGTGCATGTTTCCATTCATGTACGTCTTCACCCACCAAGCAGCCATTCATGCACATATCTTCACCCACCAAGTGCATGCATCCATTCATGCACGTATTCATCCACCAAGTGCCTGCTTCCATTCATGCACAAGTCTTCACCCACCAAGTACATGTTTCCATTCATGCACATGTCTTCACCCACCATGTGCATGCTTCCATTCATGCACAAGTCTTCACCCCATCAAGTGCATGTTTCCATTTATGCACATGTCTTCACTCACCAAGCGGCCATTCATGCACAAGTCTTCACCCAACAAATGCATGTTTCCATTCATTCACAAGTCTTCATCTACCAATTGCATGCCTCCATTCATGCACAAGTCTTCCCCCACCAAGTACATGTTTCCATTCATGCACGTCTTCACCCACAAAGTGCATGCTTCGATTCATGCACAAGTTTTCACCCACCAAGTGCATGCATCCATTTATGCACATGTCTTCACCCACCAAGTGCATGTTTCCATTCATGCACATCTTCACCCACCAAGCGGCCATTCATGCACATTTCTTCACCCACCAAGTGCATGCATCCATTCATGCACATGTCTTCACCCACCAAGTGCATGTTTCCATTCATACACAGGTCTTCATCCACCAAGTGCATGCTTCCATTCATGCACAAGTCTTCACCCACCAAGTGCATGCATGCATGCATTCATGCACATGTGTTCACTCACCACGTGCATGTTTCCATTCATGCATGTCATCACCCACCAAGCAGCCATTCATACACATCTTCACCCACTAAGTGCATGCATCCATTTATGCACATGTCTTCACCCACCAAGTGCATGCGCCCATTCATGCACATGTCTTCACTCACCAAGTGCATGCGTCTATTCATGCACATGTCTTCACCCACCAAGTGCATGCGTCCATTCATGCACATGTCTTCACCCACCAAGTGCATGTTTCCATTCATGCACATCTTCAAACACCAAGCGGCCATTCATGCACATGTCTTCACCCACCAAGTGCATGCATCCATTCATGGACATGCTTCACCCATAAAGTGCATGTTTCCATTCATGTACGTCTTCACCCACCAAGCAGCCATTCATGCACACCTTCACCCACCAAGTGCATGCATCCATTCATGCACGTCTTCAGCCACCAAGTGCATTCTTCCATTCATGCACAAGTCTTTACCCAACAAGTACATGTTTCCATTCATGCACATGTCTTCACCCACCACGTGCATGCTTCCATTCATGCACAAGTCTTCACCCACCAAGTGCATGTTGCCATTCATGCACATCTTCACCCACCAAGCGGCTATTTATGCACAAGTCTTCACGCACCAAGTGCATGTTTCCATTCATGCATAAGTCTTCACCCACCAAGTGCATGCTTCCATTCATGCACAAGTCTTCACCCACCAAGTGCATGTTTCCATTCATGCACAAGTCTTCACCCACCAAGTGCATGCTTCCATTCATGCACAAGTTTTCACCCACCAAGTGCATGTTTCCATTTGTGCACATGTCTTCACCCACCAAGTGCATGTTGCCATTCATGCACGTCTTCACCCACCAAGCGGCCATTCATGCACAAGTCTTCATGCACCAAGTGCATTTTTCCATTCATGCATAAGTCCTCACCCACCAAGTGCATGCTTCCATTCATGCACAAGTCTTCACCCAACAAGTGCATGTTTTCATTCATGCACAAGTCTTCAACCACCAAGTGCATGCTTCCATTCATGCACAAGTTTTCACCCACCAAGTGCATGTTTGCATTCATGCACATGTCTTCACCCATCAAGCGGCCATTCATGCACAAGTCTTCACCCACCAAGTGCATGTTTTCGTTCATGCACAAGTCTTCACCCACCAAGTGCATACATCCATTCATGCACATGTCTTCACCCACCAATGCATGTTTCCATTCATGCACGTTTTCACCCACCAAGCGGCCATTCATCCACATGTCTTCTCCCACCAAGTGCATGCATCCATTCATGCACATGTCTTGACCCATCAAGTCCATGTTTCCATTCATGTACGTCTTCACCCACCAAACCGCCATTCATGCACATGTCTTCACCCACCAAGTGCATGCATCCATTCATGCATGTCTTCATCCACCAAGTGCATGCTTCCATTCATGCACAAGTCTTCACCCACCAACTACATGTTTCCGTTCATGCACATGTCTTCACTCACCATGTCCATGCTTCCATTCATGCACAAGTCTTCACACACCAAGTGCATGTTTCCATTCATGGACATGTCTTCACCCACCAAGCTTCCATTCATGCACAAGTCTTCACCCAGCAAGTGCATGTTTCCATTCATGCACAAGTCTTTACCCACCAAGTGCATGCATCCATTCATGCACAAGTCTTCACCCCACCAAGTGCATGTTTCCATTCATGCACATGACTTCACCCACCAAGCGGCCATTCATGCAGAAGTCTTCACCCAACAAGTGCATGTTTCCATTCATGCACAAGTCTTCACCCACCAAGTGCATGCTTCCATTCATGCACAAGTCTTCACCCCACCAAGTGCATGTTTCCATTCATGCACATGTCTTCACCCACCAAGTGACCATTCATGCACAAGTCTTCACCAACCAAGTTCATGTTTCCATTCATGCACAAGTCTTCACCCACAAAGTGCATGCTTCCATTCATGCACAAGTCTTCACCTACCAACTGCATGTTTCCATTCATGGACATGTCTTCACCTACCAAGTGCATGTTTCCATTCGTTCACATGTCTTCACCCACCAAGCGGCCATTCATGCACATGTCTTCACCCACCAAGTGCATGCATCCATTCATGCACACACATCTTCACTCACCAAGTGCATGCATCCATTCATGCACAAGTTTTCACCCACCAAGTGCATGCTTCCATTCATGCATGTCTTCACCCACCAAGTGCATGTTTCCATTCATGCACAAGTCTTCACCCGCCAAATGCATGCATCCATTCATGCACGTCTTCATCCACCAAATGCATGCTTCCCTTCATGCACAAGTCTTCACCCACCAAGTACATTTTTCCATTCATACAAATGTCTTCACCCACCAAGTGCATATTTCCATTCATGCATGTCTTCACCCACCAAGCGGCCATTCATGTGCATGTCTTCACCCACCAAGTGCATGCATCCATTCATGCACATGTCTTCCCCCATCATGTGCATGTTTCCATTCATGTACGTCTTCACCCACCAAGCAGCCATTCATGCACATGTCTTCACCCACCAAGTGCATGCATCCATTCATGCACGTCTTCATCCACCAAGTGCATGCTTCCATTCATGCACAAGTCTTTACCCACCAAGTCCATGTTTCCATTCATGCACATGTCTTCACTCACCATGTGCATGCTTCCATTCATGCACAAGTCTTCACCCACCAAGTGCATGTTTTCATTCATGCATGTCTTCACCCACCAAGCGGCCATTCATGCACAAGTCTTCACCCACCAAGTGCATGTTTCCATTCATGCACAAGTCTTCACCCACCAAGTGCATGCTTCCATTCATGCACAGGTCTTCACCCACCAAGTGCATGTTTCCATTCATGCACAGGTCTTCACCCACCAAGTGCATGCTTCCATTCATGCACAAGTCTTCACCCACCAAGTGCATGCCTGCATTCATGCACATGTCTTCACCCATCAAGTGCATGTTTCCATTGATGTATGTTTTCACCCACCAAGCAGCCATTCATGCACATGTCTTCACCCACCAAGTGCATGCATCCATTCATGCACATCTTCATTCACCAAGTGCATGCTTCCATTCATGCACAAGTCTTCACCCCCCAAGTACATGTTTACATTCATGCACATGTCTTCACCCACCAAGTGCATGTTTCCATTCATGCACACATTTTCACCCACAAAGTGCATGCATCCATTCATGCACGTCTTCACCCACCAAGTGCTTGTTTCCATTCATGCATGTCTTCACCCACCAAGCGACCATTCATGCACATGTCTTTACCCACCAAGTGCATGCATCCATTCATGCAGATGTCTTCACCCACCAAGTGCATGTTTCCATTCATACACAGGTCTTCATCCACCAAGTGCATGCTTCCATTCATGCACATGTCTTCACCCACCATGTGCATGATTCCATTTATGCACAAGTCTTCACCCACCAAGTGCATGTTTCCATTCATGCACGTCTTCACCCACTAAGCAGCCATTCATGCACAAGTCTTCACCCACCAAGTGCATGTTTCCATTCATGCACAAGTCTTCACCCACCAAGTGCAAGCTTCCATTCATGCACAAGTCTTCAACCACCAAGTGCATGTTTCCTTTCATGCACAGGTCTTCACCCACCAAGTGCATGCTTCCATTCATGCACAAGTCTTCACCCACCAAGTGCATGCATGCATGCATACATGCACATGTCTTCACCCACCGAGTGCATGTTTCCACTCATGCATGTCTTCACCCACCAAGCGGCCATTCATACACATCTTCACCCACTAAGGGCATGCATCCATTCATGCACATGTCTTCAACCGCCAAGTGCATGCGTCCATTCATGCAGATGTCTTCACTCACCAAGTGCATGCATCTATTCATGCACATGTCTTCACCCACCAAGTGCATGTGTCCATTCATGCACATGACTTCACCCACCAAGTGAATGTTTCCATTCATGCTCGTCTTCACCCACCAAGCGGCCATTCATGCACATGTCTTCACCCACCAAGTGCATGCATCCATTCATGCACATGTCTTCACCCATCACGTGCATGTTTCCATTCATGTACGTCTTCACCCACCAAGCAGCCATTCATGCACATGTCTTCATCCACTAAGTGCATGCATCCATTCATGCACGTCTTCTTCCACCAAGTGCATGCTTCCATTCATGCACAATTCTTCACCCACCAAGTAAGTTTCCATTCATGCACATGTCTTCACCCACCACGTGCATGCTTCCATTCATGCACAGGTCTTCACCCACCAAGTGCATGTTTCCATTCATGCACGTCTTCACCTACCAAGAAGCCATTCATGCGCAAGTCTTCACCCACCAAGTGCATGTTTCCATTCATGTACAAGTCTTCACCCACCAAGTGCATGCTGCCATTCATGCACAAGTCTTCACCCACCAAGTGCATGTTTCCATTCATGCACAGGTCTTCACCCACCAAGTGCATGCTTCTATTCATGCACAAGTCTTCACCCACCAAGTGCATGTTTCCATTTATGCACGACTTCACCCACCAAGCGGCCATTCATGCACAAGTCTTCACCCACCAAGTGCATGTTTCCATTTATGCACAAGTCTTCACCCACCAAGTGCATGCTTCCATTCATGCACAAGTCTTCACTCACCAAGTGCATGTTTCCATTCAGGCACAGGTCTTCACCCACCAAGTGCATGCATGCATTCAGGCATATGTCTTCACCCACCAAGTGCATGTTTCCATTCATGCATGTCTTCACCCACCAAGTGCATGCATCCATTCATGCACGTCTTTATCCACCAGGTGCATGCTTCCATTCATGCACAAGTCTTCACCCACCAAGTAGATGTTTCCATTCATGCTCATGTCTTCACCCACCAAGTGCATGCTTCCATTCATGCACGTCTTCACCCACCAAGCGGCCATTCATGCACATGTCTTCACCCACCAATTGCATGCATCCATTCATGCAGATGTCTTCACCTACCAAGTGCATGCTTCCATTCATGCACAAGTCTTCACCCACCAAGTGCAAGCATGCATGCATTCATGCACATGTCTTCACCCACCGAGTGCATGTTTCCATTCATGCATGTCTTCACCCACCAAGCGGCCATTCATACACATCTTCACCCACTAAGTGCATGCATCCATTCATGCACATGTCTTCACCCACTAAGTGCATGCGTCCATTCATGCACACGTCTTCACTCACCAAGTGCATGCATCTATTCATGCACATGTCTTCACCCACCAAGTGCATGTGTCCATTCACGCACATGTCTTCATCCACCAAGTGAATGTTTCCATTCATGCTCGTCTTCACCCATCAAGTGGCCATTCATGCACATGTCTTCACCCACCAAGTGCATGCATCCATTCATGCACATATCTTCACCCACCAAGTGCATGTTTCCATTCATGCACATGTCTTCACCCACCAAGTGGCCATTCATGAACAAGTCTTCACCAACCAAGTGCATGCATCCATTCATGCACAAGTCTTCACCCACCAAGTGCATGCTTCCATTCATGCACAAGTCTTCACCTACCAACTGCATGTTTCCATTCATGCACATGTCTTCACCTACCAAGTGCATGTTTCCATTTATTCACAAGTCTTCACCCACCAAGCGGCCATTCATGCACATGTCTTCACCCACCAAGTGCATGCATCCATTCATGCACATGTCTTCACCCACCAAGTGCATGTGTCCAATCATGCACAAAAGTCTTCACTCACCAAGTGCATGCATCCATTCATGCACACGTTTTCACCCACCAAGTGCATGTTTCCATTCATGCATGTCTTCACCCACCAAGTGCATGTTTCCATTCATGCACAAGTCTTCACCCACCAAGTGCATGCATCCATTCATGCACGTCTTCATCCACCAACTGCATGCTTCCATTCATGCACAAGTCTTCACCTACAAAGTACATTTTTCCATTCATGCACGTGTCTTCACCCACCAAGTGCATGCTTCGATTCATGCACAAGATTTCACCCACCAAGTGCATGGATCCATTCCTGCACATGTCTTCATCCACCAAGTGCATGTTTCTATTCATGCACTTCTTCACCCACCAAGTGCATGTTTCCATTCATGCACAAGTCTTCACCCACCAAGTGCATGCATCCATTCACGCATGTCTTCATCCACCAAATGCATGCTTCCATTCATGCACAAGTCTTCACCCACAAAGTACATTTTTCCATTCATGCACATGTCTTCACCCACCAAGTGCATGCTTCGATTCATGCACAAGATTTCACCCACCAAGTGCATGGATCCATTCATGCACATGTCTTCACCCACCAAGTGCATGTCTCCATTCATGCACATGTCTTCACCCACAAAGCGGCCATTCATGCACATGTCTTCACCCGCCAAGTGCATGCATCCATTTATGCACATGTCTTCACCCACTAAGTGC
Source organism: Protopterus annectens (assembly GCF_019279795.1). Lineage (NCBI taxonomy): Eukaryota > Metazoa > Chordata > Ceratodontiformes > Protopteridae > Protopterus > Protopterus annectens. Next base: position 800,866,598 of record NC_056741.1, read on the forward strand.
ATGTTTCCATTCATGCACAGGTCTTCACCCATCATGTGCATGCTTCCATTCATGCACAAGTCTTCACCCACCAAGTGCATGCATGCATTCATGCACATGTCTTCACCCATCAAGTGCATGTTTCTATTCATGTACGTTTTCACCCACCAAGCAGCCATTCATGCACATGTCTTCACCCACCAAGTGCATGTATCCATACGTGCACGTCTTCATCCACCAAGTGCATGCTTCCATTCATACACAAGTCTTCACCCACCAAGTACGTTTCCATTCATGCACATGTCTTCACCCACCAAGTGCATGCTTCGATTCATGCACAAGTTTTCACCCACTAAGTGTATGCATCCATTCAGGCACATGTCTTCACCCACCAAGTGCATGTTTACATTCATGCATGTCTTCACCCACCAAGCGACCATTCATGCACATGTCTTCACCCACCAAGGGCATGCATCCATTCATGCTCATGTCTTCACCCACCAAGTGCATGTTTCCATTCATGCACAGGTCTCCGTCCACCAAGTGCATGCTTCCATTCATGCACAAGTCTTCACCCACCAACTGCATGCTTGCATTCATGCACATGTCTTCACCCACCAAGTGCATGTTTCCATTCATGCATGTCTTCTCCCACCAAGCGGCCATTCATACACATCTTCACCCTCCAAGTGCATGCACCCATTCATGCACATGTCGTCACCCACCAAGTGCATGCATCCATTCATGCACGTCTTCACTCACCAAGTGCATGCGTCTAGTCATGCACATGTCTTCACCCACCATGTGCATGCGTCCATTCATGCACATGTCTTCACCCACCAAGTGCATGCGTCCATTCATGCACGTCTTCACCCACTAAGTGGATGCACTCATTCATGCATGTCTTCACCCACCAAGTGCATGTATCCATTCATGCACATGTCTTCACCCACCAAGTGCATGAGTCCATTCATGCACAAGTCTTCACCCACCAAGTGCATGCTTCCACTCATGCACATCTTCACCCACCAAGTGCATGCATCCATTCATGCACATGTCTTCACCCACCAAGTGCATGCGTCCATTCATGCACATGTCTTCACCTACCACATGCATGCATCCATTCATGCACAAGTTTCACCCACATGCATTTAGGGTGATCCCTAGAGCTCCTAATAGGGAGCACATGTCATGTGTCTTCCCTGGTGGAGTCCTCTTCACTCCCTTTCTGAGGATGGGTGACCCTGCTTTAGCTACTTAGTGTTTTCTCCATGGCTGATGCTTCCATCACTGAGGTGCACTAACTACATCAAGGATTTAGGCCTTAAACCTCTGAGTTTCCACTACTGAGGTACAGCAGCTTTTTATCATGTTTTAAGCTACAGCATTTTTGCCCATTTTCATTATTTACCCCAGTATTGCTACTTTTACTAGATTTGATTTTACTTGCAGAGTACAGGCCAAAATGTATTGTACTTCTTCTAATCTTGCTACTAGTCAGGCAACCTCAAGAAGCTTATATCTTGTTTGGGTCTTACTAACTCCCATTTTCCCAGTAGAAGTACAGTTTTACTACTGTACAGAGGTAACACTTTATGGCCACCTGAATGACTGGCTGCAAAATGGACATGTGTATAAGCATTTAACCACACCTTCTACGGTGTCATTATGCATAACTGAGAAATTAGCTAAATAAGTAGCAGGTAAATCTGTTATGACCCATACTTACTGATGTCCTATTATCATATTGCTTGTTGGCCTTGTGTTTTATACTTGTTTATTTCTTTTATAAATTATATGTCTCAAGCAATAAATGTAATACAGTGACTTATATTGGCTAGTACCGTATACATCTTTCTTAGTGTACATTTTACATTATTCATGTTTATAAAAAAATATATAAATAATTACAATTATGTATGGTTAGTAAACTCTGGGACACTAATGATCTTAAGAATAAAACACAACAGCTCATGTCCGAAAGCAGCTCTAAGAAGGAGTAGTGGAGGGTTACAGAGCTGTGTTCTTATTTATTTATTATTATTATTATTAGCTACTTATATTAGAAATATGCAGAAAGTCCACATTTTACATGTTTAAGAATTACAAGATTTCTCTTATAAGGTAATTTCAAGTTAAATTAAATAAAAAATATAAGGCTTATGAAAACAATTATGCTTATCTGGTCTGTAAAATATATATTGTGATAATAAATAATGTTGCTGTACTTTCTATAATGTACAGGTTTGTATGTGTGTGGGTGTGTGCACATGTGCGTGCGTGCATGTGTGTGTGTGTGTGTGTGTGTGTGTGTGTGTTTGTGAGTGTAATTAATGAACTGACAAATCTAACTTTTCTAGGAGTAAGGGATTGTTTCTTTGTAAACGTGGCATTTTAATGAAAGGTTTATTTTCACCCCAGTCTTCCGGTTTTTATTCTAATCTGATTAAGTTATCAAAGCAGTGTAGCAATGCTTTCTTGCTGTTATCAGTGCAGTACAAAAGCTCTTGTCATCATCTGTTTTTAAGCCTTATTTGCAAATCTGATAAAATAATTCCATATTTACACAGAACAAGAATTGTGACTATTGAAAGGAGTTGTATAAACATTTTACCTTATCAACAGCAAATGAATAACAAAATCTACTTGAATATACATTCACAGACAATACATCAACAGAAAAAGGCTACAGCAACTGACAAGAAAGCAATGGAAACTTTTGTAAGAGTAGAAAAACACAATGATAATCATTTAAAGACTAGCATCAAGAAATCAGTCATCCATCTTGAGAGCAAATTCATAGAATGTTGTAAGTTCTTGGATAAATGCATAAAAAGGGAAATATGTACTGATGTGGAGATTATATTCCTAAATGTAAACGGAAATATATTAAGAAATGTGTGAAGCAATGTGATATGTGAAAGAATGCAGATGGCATAACTTTAAATGAATTATGTAATGGGGTTACATGCCTGTGCACAGTAGAAATAAAGGGGATTACTTTTATATACTTGGAGAATCAGTAAAAGGGAAAAAAAGGAGCTAGAGTTTGTGGTCAGATATGTATAATCACCCAGAACTGGTAAGTAGGCATTTAATAGGGCCTGTGTAAAAAAAAGTTTCCTAACATCTACTTCTATTAACTGTTTTCCTGTATTTTCAGATTATACCCTTTATTCTTACGTAGTCCCCTTTAAGAAGGAATAGTTTAGATGGAGTTTGCTGAATGTTTTCATAGGTTCATAGGTGCTGAGTGTTGGGAGGTAAGAGGAGAGGGTTGTCGGTGTACATGAGGCAGTTGCGACATTGGCTCAGGATGCCCAAGTTCATCAGGTTAACAGGAGAAAGCACAGGGAACTGACCTTTAAACATGCCTGGAGGGGTGGGCATTAAATAATAAACACTGGATCTGTTTCCTTGTAGTGCTTTAAAATACAAAAGATAGCAATATTCAACTTATTAAGAAATATTAGTGAATTGTAAAACTTGCTGTAATACCTTTAAATTATTTTGCAAGGCTTTGCCTCCATGTACCGCTACACTCTTACTGTGTATGTATACTAACTCTACAATCATGGTACATTGGAGAAAGGAGAATACTTTGAGGTTCTAGAACCACAGACTTGGTGTTTATTCTCCATAATCGTGTATGTATACTAACTCTAGAATCATGGTACATTGGAGAAAGGAGAATACTTTGAGGTTCTAGAACCACAGACTTGGTGTTTATTCTCCATAATCGTGTATGTATACTAACTCTACAATCATGGTACATTGGAGAAAGGAGAATACTTTGAGGTTCTAGAACCACAGACCTGGTGTTTATTCTTCATAATCAGACTTTCAGTCTCCTGTTCCAAGGTTACAACAGAGGCCCTTAAAATTTCAACAGGATCCCTTGAAGAGATACCATTTGACTATGAAGTGTGAATCACACACACACACACACACACACATATATATATATATATATATATATATATATATATATATATATATATATATATATATATAAAATAAGACATTCCATGCACAAATGCTAAGTATAAAGGCACTGCTAACCATATTATCCCTACCCACCTTACTAATATGTGTTGAAGCTAACTGTTATCCTATCCATGATCCTAATCACAGCCCTATACCTTGCCTTAGAAAAATCTTTCCAGTAACACTATCACATTTCCAACAGATTATGTATGAAGTTAGTGGAAGGGTTAATGGATAGCAAGAGGAAACTGTCTGTTTTCCTTTGGAAGTATGTTATGATGCGATATACCTAGGTGTTTGATAATCTGATTTTTCAATGAAGTAAGTTCAAACTTGTGTGGTTTGATCACTTTGATCATTTTCCATCATAGATGCCTACATATATATATATATATATAAATAAATATATATATATATATATATATATATATATATATATATATATATATATATATATATATATATATATATATATAATTTTATTTGTATTTGTTTACCAGGGAAGAGAACTGATCCAAATGGACCTTTTTCAGACACATCTCAGGAGCAGTTTCTGATTAACTGACTTGTTCTGAGTCACACAGTTAGACAATGGAAGCTGAGAAATGAAACCATGGACCAGTTGAATGCAGAAAACAGTAAACAGCTTCTTAACCCTCTAGGCCAACTGAATATATTTTATTCTAGCAATGGGCACTGGCAAGGGGGTGTAATAATAACTTTATCCTAACAGCATTAACTGTAAAACCAAAAAAAGGTTGGGAAAGAAACACATATTTACTATATCGTGTATGTTTTTTATTTGTTTATGTGTTCTTTGTCTGGTATAAAAGCTTTATATACACTCTTGTGCATTATCAGCAACTTAGCTACACCTCTGGTACATCATCAAAGATGATTACATTTCCTGCAAATGCTCAGCAAAATTGAATTTCAGACACCATACATTAAAAACATAGACAAATATATCCCCAAAATACTTAATTCCAGCTAAAGTAATCCTGCAGAATCAAATATATGCTTTGATTAAATAAAAGATTAAAAACACAAACCACATTTCCGATTAACTTTTATTGAAAAAAAGTAGCCTCATGATGTATGCATACAACACAACACGCACATTGACACAAACACAAACACGCACACGTAGCTAACAAAAACAATGCTTCACACAAATATCAGCTCTCAGAAAGAACATTTATTATCAGTATGAGAAAAAGTAAAATTAAATAAGTAAAATAAAACACTAACCACATCTAACCAATCAGAAAATAACGGTACCAACAAAACAGACTGCATTCTAACTAAACTCTAATTGAAAATAAACTAACAAAAAAGCATCACTAGACTATAAAACTAACAAATTCTAATATAATATTCAGTGTACTGCTTAAATACATAACATTGAACTGTCACAAAAAAAAGATTAATAATTGCCATAGAATTAGATGATGAGGCCACCCACAATGTACTCCATTCATGAAAACCTGTGCAAATTACTTAAAAGCGCCATTTACTTCATTTTCTTTTTGGTATTAGGTTTTGGCTTTGACAGTCATCTGCCAAAAGCTGCTGCTATTGCTCTGACCGCTAACTCATCCATCGCCTCCAGTACTGGGGCCAATGACAGGGAGGGGAATGAAAGGTGGAGAGTACATTGTGCTATTATCCCTTGGTGCTAGCATCACCAACAAGGTGGGGAGAGAAATGAGGGAGCAGAGGTGTTGAGGTGGAACAGGGCAGGGCCTGTAATGTCAGCCGTGAGGCATTTCTGGCTTTTTTCTTGGCCTGTCCTCCCCTATATCTTTAGTAGGCTGGAGGTCAATGAGAGTCGTTCTTTGACCACATGCCTGCCCTGGTCCCTAGGGAGGCCACAGCTCCCTAGTTGCCCTGTACCTGATAGACCAGTGATCATTCAGTCATGCACCAGCGCCACTAATCAAACTTGGGTCACATGGGTCATGGTCAGGACTTCATCCCTCAACACCATCGGCATTGGCTAAAAGCATTTCATTAGAAACTTATGCAAGGACTGTAGCCCATTTAAGTGAAATGAAAATAGTGTTTTGACATAAGAAATGGAAAAAATGGATAAAAGGAATGTGTGAGGATGTGGTAAGTATGATCTATGAAATATTTTGTACTGTAGGATAAGGGACCTGGTTTGTGACTCTTGGCTTTGCCTCTCATAGTAAAACTCTTTCCTCCTAAGCCTACAGTACAAGATATTTTTTTGCAATACATACCAGTTCTCAATAAACACCATATCTATCTACCCATCTATCAGTCTATCTATCTGTCTATAAGGGCAGTGCATTTTGTTGACTTGACCTTTTCTTAAAATCATGTTATCAACCCTGCTTTATCAAAAATCATTTCATTGACTATCTTATGAAAGGAGAGTGCTACAAGCCCCCTGCAAAACCCCTGTTAAAGTCCAACCTGGTGTTCTATCTTGTGAAACCTGTAAGTAATGTTTATTTATTTTTGGTGGCTATAGTCACCTACAGAGGAAGGCGTTTCATGTATCACACAAACTAAGCATACTATAGTGTAAACCTCATCTGCTGTCACTCTTATATACCACTGCAACCTAAGCTAATGTTAAGAAAAACAAACAAACAAAAAAATAACTAAATAATTTAGAAAAATGCAATAATAGCAAATATGCCACATAGAATTCATCACTGTTTTTCACTATAAAAACTAGGATGGATATAAATTCACACTTTAATACTGAAGCAACTCAAAATTGTTCACAATACATGAAGCAAACCAAAAAAATGTCCTACACTGAAAGACTTGGCCCATATATATTACTCCAAAAGGCAACTAAGATCACTTTATTAAAATCAAATTATTTGTATAAAATGCACAAATCAGAACAGTGATCGTTCATTTCAAAACATTAGAATACATTTCCAATAGAAATGTGTAGTGCTTCTGTCTAACTTAAAACATTGCTTGTACAACAAATGGTACTGTAACTGCATAAAATCATCTTTCAAATAAAAAAATAAAGCTGTAATCAAGAACAGTAATCTCATTCTTCACTGTACTTTGAAAGAGCTATAATCTGTGTAAAATGTATTCCTCTTCCAGATACAAGAAAGTAGACAGTCACAAATATGCACAACAGAGCTTCTACCCAACAAAATATTATAATACATCTGTAAATCAGCTAATGACCCCCTAATATGTAATTATGTATATCTGATCTCTTTCTCCAACCAAAACCTTGCTTCTCCTCAGTCACTTACTAGCACTTATAAATTACCATTATCTCTCTTTACCCTACAACACCCTCTCATAGGTTCATAGGCTTATAGGTAGGTACTAGGTTATCGGCTAGAGGGCCTACGTAAGCCTAGCCAACAAGGTTCCCTGGCTTATGCCACCCAAGAAAGTTATTTTCCTGTGCCACTGTCGAGCAGAGACACAGAAGTGATCCCCGGGGTGTATTTCCTATTTCCCATCCACTCATCAAGATTTTTCTTGAAGAGTGCTAATGAAGAACTTTGCTTGACATAGATAGGTAGCCTGTTCCAGAGTATGAGAAGTCTCTGGGACAGGAATCTATACCTCCAGCATGTCCTGTTTATTGTGGTGACAAGGTTTAGGTCCCTAGAGCATGTAGCTCGGAGGGATTGGAATTTCTTTAGGTGTAGCATGTCCAACAGCTTTGACATAGCTTTATATGTTAGGCAGAGATCACCTCGGAGTAGGATATGAGGATCACCTCATATTTCTGTACTAAATGCTCATCAATGCATAATTCACCTATTTCACTATATGTATTACACTTATTGAAATTTAGATAATTTACTACCATAGAATATGTAAAACCTCAGCAATAATGTATTGTTATCATTAGTATATTAACTTTTATTATGTCATATATGTTTTGAATATGCATATATTAGGATTCAAGTATCATATTATTTTGAGTATGTAATTTTGGTTTCTGGTCCAGCAGCATTTCTCCACTGGATTCCAGTGAAAAGAAGCTTTGTTAGCCCAATTGAACTCCCCCAATCAACAAATGGAAATAAATGCATGCATACATACATACATACATGCATACATACATACATACATGCATACATACATACATGCATGCATACATACATACATACATACATACATACATACCTACATACATGCATACATACATACATGCATGCATGCATACATACATACATACATACATACATACATACACACATACATACATACTTTGTCAGAACTGTGAATGAAGGGAATACTGCATCTGATTGTAATGGGGTACTGCCTGTGATCTGAATTGTGTAAAATCCAAAGGTTATGAACAATTATTAAAGAAAGAGTTTGAGACTGCAACTGACTGAATACTGCGGACTCTAATTCTTATGTAAACTGCAATGTATTTCCTTTTAGTTGAACTTCTCTCAGACAGAAAAACATTTACTACTTTATCTCTACCTTTATATACATATCTCTGTCAATACCTATCTATATATAACTACTGTACTATACACATACAAGTACACACACTCAAACACGTCTATATGTACATATATATATATATAAAATACACACAGACACACACACACACACACACACACACACACACACACACACACACACACACACACACACACACACACACACACAATGCAGCTCTGATCATGAATGTAATTGAGTGACCACAATGCAAGCACCTTCTCAGACACACAAGCTCTAAAACACTACCTCAACTTCTAACACATCACTTCAAGACACAAGTGCATGCATCCAGCCATAAATGATCCCCTACCCAACCTAGTTTCTAAACCAATCAAACATCAATGCAAAACCACACAAAACAAACAAACACATAAATAAATAGATAAAACAAATCTCCATTAAAATAAGTAAAACTGATCTGGAACTAATAAAGAAACACTAAACCTAATGACTACCTTTCTTTGATGATTCCTAAACTTGTTAGGAAAACAAAATGAAAAAAATACCCTTGCATACCCTCTTTCTTCAAAAGAAAAAAACATAGTCTCTAACCAAACAGAAAATAAACACTGAAAACTACTCTAAAATGACCTAAAAATGGACAGAGTTCATTCCTGACCTCCATCCAATGCTTGTGTGGAGTTTGCATGTTCTCCCGTGTCTCTGTGGGATTCCTCCTGCCTCCCAAAAACTTGCCGGTGATTTCCAGCTCAGACTCACTCAAAAACTGAAAGTAATAATGGGCAACAGCACAGACTCTAGATGACACTCCTCTGGGGAAGGGATATATAGACCAGTCCCTATAGGTAACCATTGAGGTGTGCAATATCCTGTAGGTAGGAGACCATGGATCCCAAACTGAGCATTGTGTCAGGGCTTGCTGCTCAGCAGTGTAAAAACTGGTACTAGATGATTTGGTCACGTTACCTGTTGTCACTAAAAATGGGCATGGGTATTTGCCAGTAGTAAGTGGGTTGAGGACACAGGCTATCTGACCTACACCAGGGACCCATGCTAATGGTGGAATGAGTCTATGTGTTCCCATTGGCCAATGTGTGTCTGCCATAAAGTCCAGCAGCCCTGGGTCAATAAGCTACTGGCAGACCAGTGTACTGTTGCCCAGTTTGGGTTACCTGGGATAGCTCTGTTGAGTAAAAAGTAGATGTGAAAAACGATCAGTTTGCCAAACATGAGCTAAGGATTGCTGCAGTCAGTATAGCTTCACTGACAGGCCAACAGCTTGGAAGTGGATGACATGATGATAAGGAGGAGGCTGGATATCTTGTATATCTAGGATACAAAATGGAAGGGCAATGTAGCAAAGCCACTAGTCTTGGGATGTATAGTCAAAAACTATATAGACAAAGGGGGACAACAGAGTAGAAATTGTGTGGGAATTGTGATGAGGGAGAGGCTTCAGAAGACAGTGAAGGATATCATCAGAATTAGTAATAGACTCATGGCAAATAGAATCCAATGTAAGGATAGGGCATTATTCATAATCTCAATCCCACAACATGGCTGTGATAGTGAGTAAAGAGTGCATTTGGGCAGCAGTTCCAGGACCTACTAGATAAAGCATGACAACATTAGTTGGTGCTGAAAATGGGGTACTAGAATACTAATATTAGGACAGATAGAACAGGATATGAGGACTGCCTGTGTCCACATGAGAGGAGCAACAGGAATAAAGAAGGACAGTCCATTCTAGACTTCTATCTGACAAATGGCTTTATGGTGGCCAGCACATGGTTTGCCAAGAGAGACAGTCACAAGATCACATACAAAAGTGACTGACATGCAATTCAGTTAGACTTCCTCCAAGTAATGAAAGGGCATTGAAGTCAATGATTGCAAAGTCATCACTAGTGAAACAGTCTGTGCACAACAGAAACCACTAATGGCAAAAGTCAGCTGCAAGCAGTGGTCAGTGAAATCCTTAAAGTGTATTGAGACTTGGCTGAAGACCTGGAAGTACACTGTAGAGAAGACAGAGTTAAAGGAAAAGCTAATTGGTCTAGTACCTCTGGAAGAAGAGGAAATATGTGGAGGTGAAGAAGAATTGGAGCACCTTAAAACAGCATGTGTGAGGACTATAGAACAAATATGTTGCTGAGACTTTTATAGAAATATGGTACATAAGAAAAGCAGGTGGTGGAATGCAGAAGTCCAGGAAGTCATCAAAACAAAGGAGTGCAGGAAAAAGTAGGAGACAGAGAAGGCTGATCAGACTAAGAAGAAATACTAGTTAGCTAACAAAGGGACTAAAAGAACAGATGGAATAGCAAAGAACAAGGCATCAGAGGCAGTCTGCCAACTTCTGGAAAGTGACTCAGTAGATGGCATAAAGAAACTCTATCAGGTTGGAAGGCAAAGACAGGAAGATAAAGAACACACAAGAAGTCAGATACCCTTCATAAGGCATGCCAGCAACAACCTGCTCATTAGTCTGCAAAGCATCAAAAAGGCATATGGGAAGAATACTTCCAGCACCTTCTGAATAAAGATACCCCCACAGAAGATCTGCTGGACCAGGCACAAATTATGATTTAAGAGAAAGAACAGCCCACCCTAGAAGAAGTAAGAACAGCACTAAGGAAAATTAAGTCAGGGAAAGCAGGAGGTTCAGATAAGGTCACAGCAAATATGACTAAGATTTTGAGTGAAGTAGGGGAATAATGGCTCCTTTGGGTGCTCATAGCAGGTAGAGAGAAATGTGTATCCAAGATGACTAGTGAATAAGCATTCTAGAGCAAGTATACAACAAAGGGCCATTTACAGCTATGGGCAAATAGAAGTACTGCTATTACACTGCATGAAAGTGCTGGAGCTGGTGACTGATAAACAAATGCAAGAGTAGTTGAAAGTAAGATGGGAGATTAGCAGTTTGAATACAAATCAGGATGTAGTACAACCGACCCAATATTTGCAGTGAAAAAGATAGTTGAGAAGAAGCTAGAGATGAAGAAAGATTCAAACTGGGCATTCCTAGACAGTGAGAAAGTGTATAAGAAGGTCCCATGAAAGCTAATTTGGGCAGTCCTGTTATGGTTTGAATTGCTGTAAGCACTGGTACAATTAGTTTAGGCTATGTAGAAAGGCCCATGACCAAAGTATGAACAGTGTTCAGTCTCACAGAAGGGCTCTCAGTGGGAGTGAGTGTGCCTCAGCATTCATCTCTGAGACCACTGCTGTTCATACTGTTGATGGACTACATTAGCAATCAATTCAGAGAGCAAATCAACAAAGCTGTTCTAAGCAGATGATGTGGCATTACAGGCAGACATTGAGCAAGAACTTCAGAATATGATAGGGGAACAGAATGCAAAACTGAAGTCATCACACAGGATGAAACTGAGTACAGAAAAGATGGCTGTTATGGCAGCAAATTGGAGAAATCAGAAGGTAAACACTGACATAAACTGAGAGGGGCTATGAAAATACTGCTGGTTTGTGACCGCATTGGATTTTGGATTTGATTTTTCCATTTAAGGTTTAGATAATTCATTTGTTGCTATTGCTATTATATTTCAATTCATTTTGTTTTAAATTTTGTTTTCCCTTACATTTTTTCTTGGGATTTTATACGTTCTTGGTTAGGGTTAGTTAGAAAAAAATCCTTTTCCATTCACTGACAGAAAATAAATTGAATCTATCTAATTTGTGACAGGGGACTGAAAAATAGGATTTCTTACTTAGTTGCATTCCTGTTTAGCTGCTAGTGTTGTGAGATTAATGCTGTTATATGAGTCCTCCCAGTCTAATTTCATCTGCCCACTATACTAGGCACTGAGCAATCTAACTGTGAAGGACCTTCCGTTAGACTCGCAAAGCTTCGCCCCTTCTTACATTCCCAAATCTCATAACCACATCTACACTCCCCTCAAATCTCCAATGAAAAAGTCCTGAAGTCACTATCCAAGACCAAGAACTCTGCTTCTATGGGTCCAGGTACATACTTGGCCACTTACTGGTCAGCTTGAAACAGGACCTGTCAAATCCCCCACAGAGGGTATTCAGTGTCAGCCTCCAAATAGGCTTTGTGCCAGATGAATGGAGGACAACAACTGTCATCTCCTTGCACAAAGGTGGTGTGTTAATGAACCTGGAAAATTAGAGGCCCATAAGTCTGACCAGTCCTATCTGTAAGGCTATAGAAAGGATCATTATGGAATTAATAAATAAGGACATACGTAACCTAGAAACTCATGACCTAAGCCAGTTCAGATTTGTCAAGGGCAGATTCCCCTACTTTACCTGGTTGACTTCTTTGAGAAGGTTACTGAATCAAAGGATGACAAATGAATATGCACTGAATATCTAGACCTTACAAATGTGTTCAACACCATCACACACTCAGGTAGCTAGGATAAACTATCCCATCTAACTGTTATTCCTTATGTTTCTCATTGGATAACAAGTTGGCTCACAAAAGACTCCAGGAAATTAGTGTGGGCAGCTCTACCACTTCCAAAGGACCTGTCACTATCGATGGCATTTACTTCTCGGAGGTCAAGGTTACTGTTAAGGGTTTCTGGCTGACCAATGTTTCAGATGACCGTAAACTTGGTGCCATCATAAACTCCTCAGAGGACACCATGATCTTCAAAGAAGGCCTTTCTCAACCAAATAGCTGGTGTTAAAACCATGGATTAAAACTAAATGCCAAGAAATGTATAATAGTAATAGTATCCTTTAACAAGCACGCTATCCCTTGTAACTATCATGTTGACAACACACCTCTGAAAACTGAAGGAGCTGAGAATCTATGTAGACAGTGAAGTGTCCTACCATTACCATGTATGTACTATTGTAAGAAAGTTATTCCTCATTGCACAGCTTATTAGTAAGTGTATGGCATCCAGGTCCAAAGATATGGCCATTCCACTGTTTTCTGCACTCATCAGGCAGATCATTGAGTATAATACCCTCTTCAGTACGTACATGTCCAAACATTTGACAGAGTGAATGCTCACAATGCTTTCTTTCTTTCTAAGAAAATCAAGGACCTAAATCATACAACATTTGTGGGCCATTTGAAAGACTTGTCATTCTTGTTGTCATACATGCTACAGCATAGCAATCTGTCTCATGTACAGAGCTTCAACTGGCCCTGTCCTGTCAGACCTACTACACATTCACAAGTACAATGGGTCATAAACAGCTGCTCAACAGATGGAAATCTCTTTTGCAACATAAATAGAACATGTTGGAGGGACAGATATGCATCACAAAGAATACCACTTTTTTTTGGAATCATCTTCCTTTCCACATAAAGCAAAGTACTTCTCTTGTACTATTCAAATGTAATCTGAATGAATGGATGGGTAACCACAAATTCACTCCTGGTTTAGCATCCTTGTCCATTATGGATATGGGCAACATGTAGCTGTTCTGTTCATCTCTGGGTTAATTGTACTTAAAATATAAGGGCTAAATACTTCATGGGAATGTTCGACTGGGCTTCAAAAGATCCTCATGGATCAGTGGACTAGAAAGTACCTATGAACCTAACAGAAATAGTTGAACAGATTAATAGCTTTATGTATCTGGGAGGGGTGGTTGAGGAGAAGGAAAGTCTGAATGAAGAGGTCAAAGCCACAGTAAGTTGGGGATAGTGTTTGAATGAAGAATGCCAAAGAACCTGAAAATTAAGATATATAAAGCAGTGGTGTGACCAGTACTACTCTATAGCACAGAAACCTGGTAAATGAAGGCAGGGCAGTTGAGGAAGTTAGAGGTGATGGAAATAAAGTGCCTGAGATGGGGGATACGATGCACACTGTGGGACAGACAAAGAAATGTGAACATCAAAACAGAAGCCAAAGTACTTCCAATTGCAGATAAGGTCCAAGAGAGCAGAATGCAATCGTTTGTACACTTGTGCAGCAAAGCAGAAGACAATCTGGTTAAAAAATTGGGAGAGACAGGAAGAAGGTCAGAAAAAATGAGGATATCCAGCAAAGAGGTGGATGGATTGTGTGAGAGAAGACTAGGGACAGTCAAGCATGACCATCAAAAAGGCAGCGTGGCACTGAATTGAGAAAGATGGGAACAACTGATGTGACACCTTCAGCCTGTGTAGAAAATGGGAAAAGGTGGGCAGATGATGATGATGATAAAGTAAACCTGAATGCTGATAGAAAAACCAGCGTACAGAACTTACAGCTAGAGTTACTACTATTTCACAAAACACATGCTATAAAATCACTGTGAATTGAAAGGAATGTGAAATCTTAAATCTACAAAAGATAAAAATGAAAACAGATAAAGGGGATATTTATAAATCTGGTGTCAGATAAATATGTAGTACTGAGTATTAGAGAATACATTTCATGACTAAAGTCTTTCTTACTTATTGTGAAACTTATTCAATAATCCTACAGTACAAGATATTTCATTTATCTAATAACAGGCTCCATATATTCCACATCTGTCCTAAAAGAGTATGGTAACAAATGGGTGTGATAATTATGGTTATAAGCTACAGAGTAAATATGTTTGTCATCATTCTATACATTATTAAATGTCTACCACCACATTCTGCATACCCTTAACCACTGCACTGTAGCCTTGTAGCCAATAACAGTAACTCATCTCTTTTAACAGGACACAAACACACGTGCGCACACACACACACACACACACACACACACACACACACACACACACACACACACACACACACACACACACACACACTAAATACTCAGACCCCACAAAAAATTCTTCTTGCACAAAAAGTGAAATCTAAGAAATTAAGTAAAAATAATAAAAAAAAAATGCAGAGACAGCTGAAAAATGTTATTACTGGTAAATCAGATTTGTAAACGGCAAACTAGCTAACATGAAATTAACTCAAATTCATGCTAACAAGAAAAACATTAAATGTTAATATAACACTGACTGCTTTACCAGAAAACAAATCAAAACTACTCAAGAGTATTAAAAAAGTTTAAAAAGCATGCAGAAGAAGAGCAGAAGACCATTAAAGAGATGGCCAGTTCATAAAATCCTATATGCACTATTTAGACCCTCGAGAGAACTATCAACAAAATAATATAACTACCACCTACAAATGAACTGCATGGTAGAAAGCATTCTAAATGGACTATAGTGGGGTCTGAGTTTGTGACTCATGAAGTATCTGCATAGATTAACAAAGTGATTTCATTCTTCATAATGCTGACACTCATTAGAAAACTCATTCTCTTTTTCTGTATCAAATATATTTCAGCCACACTCATATTCCACATATTCAAATAATTATGTTTATATTTATACATCACTCATACATTCATAGACACATAAACACACACACACACACACACACACACACACACACACACACACACACACACACACACACACACACACACACACACAGGTTCACTTCAGTTGATCGAGTTTCTGAAATCTTGGAACTCATATGGTGGAGACCATATGATCGAGTTTTCAGAAACTTGAACATTTGAAGGGGGGGGGGGTTAAATAGAGTGTGTGAGTGTCTTAGGTGAGGGATTCTGTAGGGAGGCAAGCCCTCTGCACTCCTGCAACTTAAATATACTAACTCCCAGATTGCGCTACATCAGGGAACAGGGAAATCTCTCGTTCCGCAGTGTTTGCAGAAGCACAGAATGGGAGATTTCCCTTTTCCCCACTGTAGTGCAATCTCAGAGTTAGTATATTTAAGTAGGGGGGTGTGGGGGGGTGCAGCATCATCTTTAAATGTGTTTTTTTTTTTCACTTCTGATGTTCGAGTTTCTGAAATCTCAAACATATGGTCTCGATCGTATGAGTTTCAAGATTTCGGAAATTCAATATCTCTCTCTCTCTCTCTCTCTCTATATATATATATATATGCAGATACAGATGAATATATGTCTGAATCCCCAATGTTTTGTGAAATAATGGTTAATTAAAAGGTAATTATACTGAATTATAACGAGAGAAGGTAAGTAATTCTGAATGATAATATGAGTGAGTGTACAGTGTGTGTTTTAGTGGTGTTTGGAAATCTAGTTGACTGTAGTTTTGATTGAGTGGAGTTTTCTTTGAGTGTTGTGTGTGTGTGTGTGTGTGTGTGTGTGTGTGTAAAGGGAAAAGCTGTATTATGGAAACTAAGTTAAAGTTATTCCACTTTGTTGCAAAATAAATTGAGTTAAGCGCTTTCATTCAAAAAAATCAGATCTTCATCGGAACATATTTAACCTCTTCCATACTTTCTATTTATACACATCATAAATCACCTGACTAAACCAATTATTTAAATTAAAAAATTAACACAAAAATACATTATTACATTAACAATTTAAAACCTAGCATGTGTATAATTATAATAACCACACATTCATGCAACTGTTTACATTTCATAGTGTCTAACTTTTAAAATAGGGGCTAAAGAACAATTGCCATTTAGCCCCGGGAGTGCAGTTGCATTCAACATAATCTGCCATAGCACCTCTTTGAAATTCAAATGTGCTTTAGTAATTTTCCCTTGCAAATCAATTTTTATCTAATCAATAACAGAAAATTTAAAATCATGATTTTGATGTAAAGAAATATGTCTGTACAATGCATTAGTGGATTTCTTATTTCTTATGTCTAAAAATGTTCATAAATATGTTCCGTCAATTTTCTTGAGGTCTTTCCAACATAAAAGCTTGATTACATGTTCCACACCTTTCGGCCCCAGAACATGGACCAAAGCTCCAAAGGTGGTGGCTTCTCCATATTCACAAAGGATATGCACACCTCCAGACTAGTAGCCCAGCATAACGCATCGGAGATACTTCAGGTAGAACCAACAGTGGGTAAGACGGCGATTCAGCCTGCTATAGGTCCCCTACCATGTCCCAAGACTCTCACTCCAGCACCTTGGAAACTATTAGGGTCTAACTCAACACTCTCATACTGGGTGACTTCAACTACCCCTCCATCAACTGGGAAAACTACTCATGCACCAATACACTTGCCCAACGCTTCCTGGTATTCATTAATTCCAATGCGTTGGACCAGCTCATTCTTACCCCGACTAGAGGAAGCAACATCCTTGACCTGGTTATTACTAATATGGGCAACCGTTGCTCAACACCAATAGTCAATTCCTCCCTGATTAGATCTGACCACAAACTAATTACCATGGAAATCCACATCTCACCCACACCACCAGCAAAGGTAACCATCATGAAAAACATCTCAAAAGCTGACTTTGAGCTCCTAAAAACAGAGGTGGCTAACTTCACAGTACCCATGCAAATGGAAAATAGGTGCATGACCGCCGAATCATACACCAATACACTGTACAAACACATACATAAATGTATGGAACTAGCCATATCCAACAGAACCAAGATGCTCTCCTCCAAAAAAAAGGAAGCCAATCTGGTGATCCCCTGCCATTAACAAACTCTACAACAGAAGGAAGAAACTGTTGCAAAAAAGGTTAAGTCCCAAGACTGGAAAAACTCCCTTATTAGCCTCAACAAAAAATTGAGATCCCTCATTAAAACCTCTAAAGCTAGCGATGAAGGCAGAATTACAGCAGAAACTAAAAACAACCCCAAAGCCTTCTACAGTTATATCAAGAATCTCCACGGCAATAGCCAGATTTGCTCTGAGATACTGCACAATGGTACCTCCTATACTGAGCCAACAGATATTGCCAACATACTGACAGATTCCATGCCAACTTTTACCCATTTTTCCCCCCAAAGGACCAATCACAATACCGGAAGAATGTCAGGCACCCAGCATTACTGCAGCACAGGTTAAAGCTCAATTGTCCAAAGCCAAGAATACAGCTTTCATGGGACCCGACAATATCCCTGGCTGTGTTCTACATGAACTACAAAGTGAACTGGCACCACATATGTGTGCCCTGTTCAATCACAGCCTCACTTCAGGCTTTGTCCCTACAGAATGGTGCACTGCTACAGTCATCCCTCTCCATAAAGGGGGAGCAACTACAGACCCTAGGAATTATAGCCCCATTAGCCTGACGAGTCTGATATATAAGGCTTTAGAGCGCATTATCATGGACCTAATTAACAAGGATATAGGGAATCTCCAATCTCTGGATTCCAAGCAATTTGGTTTTGTGAAGTGTAGATCATACCTGCTCAACGTGGTTGACTTGTTTGAGTCAGTCACCAGAGCTGTGGATGAGGGCAAGGCAGCTCATACAGCCTACCTCGATCTGGCCAAGGCCTTTGATACCATTCCCCACTCAGGAATTATTGATAGACTCACCAAACTAGGCATCAACCCCTATATCACTAGGTGGGTTGCAAATTGGCTCACAGATAGAACCCACAGTGTGAAAGTAGCAGACTCCAAGCCAGACTGCTGACTAGTCATGAGTGGAGTCCCACAGGGATTGGTCCTGGGTCCTCTCCTGTTTGCTCAGAACTCCAGGCCAATATGGAGGGACTCTGGCTGACCATGTTTTCGAACGATTGCAAGCTAGAAGCCATTATTAACTCACCAAGTGATGTAGACATCCTACAGAAAGGCCTCACTGAGACCAACGACTGACGTCAAAACCATGACCTTAAGCTTAATGCCAAAAAATGCATTGTCATTCCCTTTGGGATAAACTCAGTTCCCAGTAATTGCCACATTGATGGTAGCCCACTGAACACTAAAAGCGTTATAAGAGATCTGGGGACACAGGTTGAAAGCAACCTCTCCTTTAACCACCACATTGTAACTGTGGTCAGAAAGTCCTTCTATGTGGCACATCTCATTACCAAGGGTTTTGCATCCAGGAAGAAAGAGGTCATCATCTCTCTCTACTCTTCCCTCATTAGACCAATAATTGAGTATAGTGCCCCATTTGGCATGTACCTCACTAAACACCTTTAACAACTGGAAAGGACACAAAAGTACCTCATAAAGAGGATCCTAGGCCTTAAACACATGCCCTACATGGACAGACTCACAAAACTCCAGCATTTCTCTGTCTGATATAATCTATTGAGAGGCGATCTCTGCTTGACGTACAAATCCATGTCTGATGCAGCCCTGTTAGAAATGTTACACCTAAAGAAATCTCAATCCTTCCACATCACAAACTCCAGGGACCTCAACCTCATTACCACAATCAACAGAACATGCTGGAAGGACAGGTTCATAACCCAGAGACTGCCCATGCTCCGGAATAAACTTTCCATACATGTCAAGCAGAGCACCTCACTGGCCCTTTTCAAGAGAAATCTTGATGAGTGGAAGGAAATAGAAAGTTCACCCTGAGGATCACTCCAGTGGCTCTACTTGATAGATGCACTGGGAAATAAACAGCGGCATGATGCCAAGACACTTCTATGGGATAGCCTTGTAAAGGCAGGCTCCAGAGCCGTTGGCCTAGTACACACTTATGAACCTATGAACATAGAGCCACGTATATAACATTGCTTGAATTACAGTTGTAATAATCCCTAGCCTTAAACTTCCTGTTACAGACAATAATATGATCACTTCCTAAATGACAATTGTTCTTTAGCCCCTATTTTAAAAGTTAGACACTATGAAATTTAAACAGTTGCATAAATGTGTGATTATTTTAATTATAAGCATACTAGGTTTTAAATAATTAATGTAATATTAATGTATTTTTGTGTTAATTGCTTAATTTGAATAATTGGTTTAGTCAGGTGATTTATGCTGTGTATAAATAGAAAATATGGGAGGGGTTAAGTATGTTCTAATGAAGTTCTGATTTTTTTAATGAAAGCGCTTAACTCAATTTATTTTGCAACAAAGCGGAATAAAGTGGAATCTTTAGTTTCCTTCCCTTTCGTGGTTGTCTTGCTTCTGTTTATTGGTTTGTGTGACTATCTTCTGGTTAAAAGTTTTGGATTTACTGAAAGTTTCAGAATTATGGTTGGGAGCATGTATACAAGTGTTTGCTGATTAAATTTAAAATGGTTAAAATTAAAATAAGGCTTTTGAAAAGGGTTATATTTAGTTTTGTGCTTATATGATGCTGTTTGTGATGTTGAGTGTGTATGTGTCTGGGATGTTAAGACCAAACGTTTCAGATATATTGGAATTTTTGGCATTAGGTGTGGTAGTGTACATATGAAAGTACATTTTCAGGTCAGTATTAGAGTAAGGGGAAGGGGATAGTTGTTTTTGTTGTTCTGCTTTGATTTTGTATGTGGTGTATATCTGAATTTCTTATCTTACATTATGGAAAGGGTTCTTCTAAGTTATAGTATAGGGGTTAGGTGGAAGGTTAAAGGTTAGAGGTAGCATACATTAATATGGCAGAATCTGTATTTGAAGAGTTTGCAATGATAACCCGTGGTTCCACAAATCTCATGCCAACTGCTTGCAGAGAACCCATAAATAAAATTAAACTGTCTTTAATTGCATATTTAGATTCAGGTTTTTAATTTATAGCTAGTATGTGTTGGAAGATGGCCAGCATATTCGTGTACAATTTTTAACCTGTCCAGGCCTGAGCAGCACGAGGCCAATGAATAACATCTACTGACAATCTGAAGATAACTTTGCACATTGTCTCTGAAGATGACTGTAGAGATTCCAGTCACTTTTATCAGATTATGTATTGTATTACTTCTTTCAGAAATATGTAATTGCTCAGCAACATACTGTCAACTCACACAAGCCCTGTAGAGCCCCGTTGTAAGAATATTGTGCACAGTTACAGCAGTGTTTATGCATGCACCAAAGTTTTCTGTGTTTTAGCTCATTTATTTACCTTGCAGCTGAGACCATCACATAGATATGACTTTCTGCCTACTAATCCATTCCTTATTATCTATCTCGATTCTCAGCTAGAGCGTCTTCTGCGTGGAGACATGCGTGAATGGGCGTACCTTCATTGATGGTTGTGCATCAGGGCTGGTAACTCGGCACATAAAACTCAACTACCAATCATTAGCGGACCGGAGTTCCGCTGTGGCGACCCCTAAACGGGAAAAGCCGAAAGATGCAAACAAATAAACCTGTGTGCATACTGCATTGACAACTACCACCTTCCTGGTGGAACTAATCTTACTTGTTTGTGTCTTTCAGCTTTTCCCGGTTAGGGGTCGCCACAGCGGAACTCCGGTCCGCTAATGATTGGCAGTAGAGTTTTACGTGCTGGCTTGCCTGGCCTAATGCACAACCATCAACGAAGGAACGCCCATTCACGCATGTCGCTACACAGAAGAGCACATATATGCTTAATTCAGAAAAGATTCCAGGAAGACTAGGGTTCTAACCCTGTTACCAAATATAAACAAGAAAACAAATGACAAAAAAATACTTCTCTACCAAGTTGCTTTTACTCTAGCTACAAATCCATTGCATTCCGTCATTTATGTTTCTCTCGCCAATGCATCCGATTCTGTGCCATATTCTCTGTTAATTAATGGCCATACCTCCAATATGGTAGTCATAAAAATCCCATACATTTTGTATAGGGCCTCTGTATACTACACATTTAAACTCAGCAAGGTGAGTCAGATCCTGGGTATTCTCTGAAATATCGCTACATCACTTTTACTGGAAAAGTTGTTATCTTAGATTCTGTAGGAAGGTTTAGTCAAGTCCCAGTTCTACTCCCAGTTGTTTCCAGGTGATCTCTGCTATCTGTGGTTACTCTGGCTTGCTCATTTAATTGCAAGAACCATTAATATTTTACAGGAAAAAAATGAAGCCTTGCTCTTTAAATATGATGCAGATATTGATGTTCTCGTTGAATCTGATTCTCCTGCTCTAAACTAATGGGGAAACATACATGACTTACAGATGTGATTTACCACTAAGCCATATCAGATATGACAGACAAGAAGATATGCCAGGGGACTTTGAAAATAAAGTAGATTGTGGACTTAACTTTATACAACCAATTAGCTCATTAACATCACCAAGGGGAAAAGTACATAAAAAT
Source organism: Protopterus annectens (assembly GCF_019279795.1). Classification (NCBI taxonomy): domain Eukaryota; kingdom Metazoa; phylum Chordata; order Ceratodontiformes; family Protopteridae; genus Protopterus; species Protopterus annectens. The sequence goes on from NC_056741.1 coordinate 800,888,955, forward strand.
ACAAATAATATCATGTTATATTGCCCTTCCCCACAATAAATTCTCTAATTGCTATCAAGTTTACTCTTGTCATATGATCCTGGTTTCTGAGGGCTGCTACTTTTTTGAATGGGGACTTTAATGCAACCCTCTTCAGTCTCACTAATCCTATCCTTATCGGACTACATATCCCTCCTCTTGGAATTCTTATCTCCCTAACTTTAGAAGAAGTAATCCAACAATAATTTAGATTCAGTAATATACAATCAGTAGCCATCATCTTTTTACAGCCATCTTTGCAGATGGATTTATGCTGCATTTTGACCTACATTTTGTCACCTTCTCTAGTACTTGTTTTAAAATTTGTATATGTCTTCTTTCACTTCATTAAACATGTGCACCTGAAGATCATAGCCCACGTATTTCTTCTTTCACTTCATTACACATGTGCACCTGAAGCTCATAGCCCACGTATTTCTTTTTCACTTCATTACACATGTGCACCTGAAGCTCATATCCCGCATCTTGGATTTCTAAAAATCTGTGCTCCATGTATGTGTCCAGTCTACATCATCAAGCTGCATTTCTGTCATTGCACTATAAACAAATTATTATTTTACGTATCCCTAAACTATCAAGTTTGTTTTCTGCTTCTGAGTTTAGACCAGTTTCTCTCTTGACCTATCCTGTAGAAATCTTTAAAAAGGTTTTTGCCTCTTAGCCTTAAACTGTTGTTCTATCTGGACATCGGCAAGACTGTAAACATAGGCACTTGTCAATGACTACTGTCTCCTGACGTCTGTGTGACGGGACTCTACAAGTCATGGTAAAATGTCTTCTTACTGATGTATCCTTTGTGCATCTCACAAATCACAGTCTTTAGCCTTCTTGATCACCCCTGTTACTTCATTTTCTGGGCTGTAATGATATTTTTGCCTAGTCTTCCAACTTTCTGTCAGATAATATATTCTAAGTAAAACGTAATACCACCCTCTCAGCACACATATACATGTTCTATTTTTCCTGTTTTTAAATTCCAGCACTTATGGTCCCCCAAATCTTCAACCAGCCCTGTATGTGAGTAACAAGGTTATTAATAGATAGTCACCTTCAGCTTACACCAGCAAAGACCTAGTATAGGGATGTTTTGATTATCAGGTGACTATCTGTCATCAGACAATTATTTCTAAATTGGTCTAAAACCATTGCAATGTTGTTTAGCACTCCACGTAGACTCTCTTTTATGATTTCAGAGTGGTTCATTTCAGCTAAGAAGGGAGCCTGCTGAAGCAGTTTGTCAGTTGCATTATTTGTATATTTGGTTTAATTCTTATCTCTCATTCCTCAATTGCATTATATGTATATTTGGTTTAATTCTTATCTCTCATTCCAGCTTCATGTTTAGCAGTTAAAAATTAATGGAACTCCTTCCTGACTCTGTAAGCTCTCCAGAATACTTACTCCTAACATTTGAGTGGCTGTAGGTATATCATGCTATATAAATCTGACTAATTGAAAACTGTCTGGTTGTTATTTGTGCAGCCTCTGATAAAACTATAGCACCATGTGACCTCATTTTAATAGAGTTTTATTTATTTGTTTGTTTATTCATTTGTTTGTTAACCACGTAGGTAGAGTCATTTGGGAACTCATCCACTACCAGAACAGAGGCATAAGATGCAGCAAACAATGAAATTCAAATTCAGTATTCATAGCTTAGAGAAGTTAATACAAATGTTAGGTGACATTCAACATACAATAAACTTTCAATATATATTGTTAACAGAGTTCGTACTTCTAAATTTCGGTATACTTTCATATGATTAACACAAAATACGTCATAAGAAAGATAATAATAAACTGTAACCATTTGAACATAAACATCTGCTTCAAACAGAGATAATTCATAATAGACATATGATTACAGTACAACAGAAAATATGCAACCTAAATGATACTGATGGACAGATATAATAGTTTTATCTTCCTTCATCTAAAAGGTTCACTCATTTTCCCTGAGGCAATACAATGTGTAAAAATTAAGCAAGAGTAACTGCCTTGTGAATTGAGCAAAGATATTTCCATTTTGGGTATGCTGGGATAACTGCTCTCAAGTAGCAGGATGGTATTTTTCATACACTACTAAGCCAGAAGTAGGCATCTTTGCTTTAAGTGGCCCTTGGCTCTTAGATCTGGAGGAGCATTATGCACTGGGAGTTTATGTGTCAACTGGTGTCAGTATCTGAGATCTAGTAATATGAAAGTAAGGGAGCTTGATAGCTTTCTGTAGGGAGAAATAGAAATGTTCACCGAGTTAGATAAATTGCTTTCTTCTCCTTTTGTATCATTTTGTGCATCATTGCACCACATTACAATATGTCAGTAGGAAGTCAGAAGCAGAGCTGATGGTTCTATTCTATTACGCATGTTCAAACTATTTCATTTTTATTACTCTGTACACCCCCTTTCAGCCCCATTTAACTCATGACCTTAGATCCACATCCAGCGGTGCCTTAAGTCTAGTCTGTGCCAGAAATCACCCTAAATTCATGAGCTGAACTTTTACACCTCTTACTGCATTCATTTGAGATGTTCTCCTTCTGATATAAGAAATCTGCTCAGTCTTTACTGTCACACCAGAGCTATGCATGAATATGTCAGATCCTTTCATTTGTAACTATGCTACTGGCCTTGTAGGAAATAGACACCTTTCCTTAGTATGGCTTCAGGACTTCATCTGTGGGATCTATACTGAGATTTAATATTTCATACCTGTAGAGAACATATCTGCTAATATGGATGACTTACTTTAGCTTAGTTAGGTTATTTTCTTTTTCATCTCTAAATTTCTCTGTTCTACTCAGCGTATGCCTTTTTAGAGTTGTACTTGCCTTTTCTTCTGCAACTTGCATTTTATCCACTCACTGATATACAGTGTGCTGTCTTTTTTAGAACATTGTGCATCGGCATGTGTCTCAAATACTTTTCTGAGTATGTATGCTGAGTTATTTTTAATGTTTTTGATTGCTTGCTTGTTTAAACTAATTTTCGTATAGTTACCTGTTATTCATGCTTACTTTTTGCACAATACTCCTAACTTTTTTGTAAGTTATTAGTTTTTTCCTGTATACTTCCATTCCTTTTTTTAATTTTCTGTAGTTTTTATGGCTTTGCCCTGGGTTATACTTGAAAATGGTTCTTACTGGACCAGTCCAGCACCCTAATAAACAAACAAACAATAAATAAGAATGTTGCACGATTCACCTAATGGTGCTCTCAGTCATGTATTAAAAATCTATCCTGTCTCTTCTCTCTGTGGTTCTTGTAGTTTGTCTGTGGCTACTTGCCTTACTTTTCTCTATTTTAGCTCTTGCAGCAGCCCACCATGCTTGGACTTTCAAACAGCCTGGCATTCTCACTGACATTAGATAAAATTATGACCACAGATGGGCTTCACTGGTTATTACTGCACTGTGGCCTCCAACATTTAAAGCAGGGACTGACTAATACCCAACTTGCCAACTACTGGCTACTAACACTAACTAATTCCATCCCTATGTTAATGTGCAGCCAACAATTAGATATTATGTAGACTACAGACTTCTTCTCTCACTCCCATTCTGTGTGTGTGTGTGTGTGTGTGTGTGTGTGTGTGTGTGTGTGTGTGTGTGTGTGTGTGTGTGTGTGTGCGTGCGTGTGTGCGTGCGTGTGTGTGTGTCTCTTTTTAATTTTTGGCCATCACTTCTGCTGCTTACCCTCCATCTGTTCCCTGTCTGTCTCTGTTTATAGAGGCAGGGAAGGGGACATTATGTTGGAGATTGACAATCTGAATATGCCACAACTTACCTAACCAAGGGGAGGGACAGGGTGTGCAGTGATGCCATGTGCATCACACCACACTCTCACATGTGTGACTGCTATAATTATATCCTGGCTCCCGATTCTTTTAACATATGGTAGTGCATACAGTCGCAGAACCTGCTTCTTCCAGTTTCCATCAGAGTGTGCTTCAGTTGTTGCAGAAGCATTAACTCTCTTAATGAGGAAAAAAGATGGTACTAGGACTTCAGTCACACCCAACTCAGCTAATCCAGTAAGAGCTTGAGACCCTAATCAAACCCAAGTTTCCTGGGTCATAGTCAGGGTGCCGTCATTCTATACCATATAGCCACACACACACACACACACACACACACACACACACACACACACACACACACACACATACAAATACACACTTTTTATAGTTTGTTCTCAGTTAATTGTAACATTTGCTTCCCATTGACTATTTCATGTTTCAGAAAATATTCAATAATAATATGATATGAGTTATCAAGGCTGTCTAGTGAATAGCTATATTAAAATGTTTACTTTTAGGTATTTGCAAGCCTCTCTCTTTTGTATTCAGTACTTTATTCTTCTTAACTTTATACCCACAGTTTTGAGTTCATTGTTCATTCTCCAGACCTTTATTGTATGGTAATTGATTTGTTCACATGCACTGATGTTGTTAACTGTTTGATTGTAGGACTGCCATTAGAGTAGGTGGTAGCTGAAAAGGGTCTATTTTGAGTCAGTCTTTTTATCTGGTTAACATGAGTCAGTCGTTTTATCTGGTTAACAAACAAGCAATAAACAAACAAGCTGTAAAGATGTTTAAGGGTTGTTTAAGTGATTTAGCCCTGATTGGTGTGCTGCAAATAGATGGCAGGGAAGATCTGCAGTCCCTGGGACCTGGAACACTGGTGAATATATTCTGAGATTATTTATTTTGTGTATTCATGCGGTAGTGTGTGTGTGTGTGTGTGTGTCTGTGGAAGGACAAGGCTATACTCATTCCTGCATAAAGTAGGCAGTGAGGAGCCCAGACCACTGACTTCCAGATTCAGAGTAGATTGCCAATAATGAGGTTTACCCTTCTTATCTGTAAGCAAATGTCAGGGCGCAGTGGTTAACCTGCCTCAGTTGTTTGCTACCAGTGTATTAGAATCAGCTGTGGTATTACATCGTAGCTTTGGAGATGCTGTGAATAAAAAGGCTGATAGGACCAATAAAAACACACTGAAAAGCATGTGCCCCAGGAGAGATTATGGAACACCTTTACTATGTACAATCTTTTCCACAGGAGCATCCTTTAACTGCAACCTTTTGTATGTTCTTCCTTTTCTAAATATGAACCCACACCAACTTACCGCCTCCTTCCATCTTTTCCAGATTGCCCAACGACTTCTTGTGCAGGATAGATGTAAAGGCTTTTGAAAGTTTCATTAGCTGTCTCTCCTTTGGCCTCTTCCACAGAGACTCAATTACAGAACTTATATTTATTTATTTATTTATTGACATTTGGTTACCAGAAAAGTCCAACTGAGTAGAAGTCCATTTTCAGTGGAAGCCTGGGAAGAAAAGCTCCAAATTACTACAAAACATTTGAAGAACAATAATTTTACAATCTTCAAAAACTAATTATAACAAATTAGACATAATATAAAAACATTGATTAAGAACTGATACAAGTTATATGACAATCATCTAATATTTAGAGAAATTTTAGACAGTTTGTAGAGAAATTAAAGGTAAGTTAGTCTAATACATGCAGGAGTTGCAATATGAAGTGAGAGAAAAACAGGCTAATGGTATATTTAAAAAGAAATTCAGGAAAGAGAATTTGATAGAAGTAAAGAAGTAAGTGAAGAAGGGAGAGTAAGGAGGTATAAGGAATGAAAAGGTACTTGTCCGCATTTAGGAATATAGTTTTTCCTGGTTATTTGCAAGAACAGAGCCAGATTTTAGATAGGAAGTCTTTCAAAGTGGTTTTGGAAAATGAGAGGGAGGGTATAGACCTGATGGATACAAGCAAGGAGTTCCAGGCCTTAGCAACCTTGTACGAGTACAGACAATGCCCAGCAGATTTGATATGTTTGTAGATAGGAATTTTTGGTCACTGGATTGCAATGATCACCTGGAAACATAGTTGTGTAGAATTGTTTTTAGTGCAAGACAGGTGGATGGATGGTGGATAATTTTATAGGTGATAAAAAGCTGTGTATATGTTAGTTGATAATACAGTTCTAACCAATTTAGGCTTTTTCAGTGCTATACAGTGGTGGTTTCTGAAAGGAGTATTTTGTGCAAATTTAGCAACTTTGCTACAGCATTGTTCAAATATTACTTTTTGGGAAACCTAGAGGTTAGTAAAGAAGGGAGCACCATAAAGAAGTGTGGGGAGGAGATAAGTAATGGCAGGTATAGTTTCAGTTACATTGGTGAGAAAGTTTTTGGCTCTGTAAAGCATCCCTAGTTTTGCTGAGTTTTTCTTTTGCAATTTAGTATATGCAGATTAAATGCAAGATTATCATCCACTATCACCCCTAATAATTTGCTATGAGAAGTAACTTCAGTAGTTGTATTATCAAGAGAAAGCAACATTTTTTTTTTTCATGAGAGAGGGATTTGGGGAAAAAAGTAGTAGTTTGGTCTTTTTTGTGATGAGCATAAGTTGTGGGTTATATAACCACAGTGGCTTTTAAAGCTTCCCGCATAGTTTTTTGGAGGTGTACCATGTTGTCAGATGTGCAAATGAGAGTAGAATCATCTGTATATTGTATTAGGGAGGCCTGTTGTGTGGATGTGTTGGTTAAAATGTTAAAGAGAAGGGGACCAAGGATAGAGCCTTGTGGTACACTGGTGGTGACTGGGAGGTAAGGAAAGAGCGTGGGGTGCCATTTTATGGACTGCTTCCTATTGAATAGGTAGCTTTTGAACCACAGGAGGGTGGTCTGAGAGAGATCTAGTGAGGACATTTGAAGTAGCAGTTGCTGTGACAAATTGTATTGAAGGCTTTAGACTAGTCTAAAAATAAGGAAGAGACTAGTTTGTCATTATCTCTAGCTTTATTGACAGTATCTGTATAGGTTCGAAGGGCAGTGCTAGTACTATGGAAACATGGAAGCTGTGTTGTGTAGAGGATAGGAGTTTTTCCTGCAGGAGATAGTCTAGTAATTGTTTTTGAATAAATTTTTCAAGTATTTTGGCGAAAAGAGGTAAGATTGCTATACCTCTAATGTTATTAATGTCTGTTAAATTTCCTCTTTTGTGCAAAGGGATAATTCCTGACATTTTCCAGAGAGGGAATGCAGTAGTCCTGGATTGACTTATTTTTAGGGACTGAGACAGGATAGGCAATGCTATTGACTGCTGTTTTTAGGTACTTGCTTGGAAGGTCATCAGCTGAAGAACAGCATGGTTTAAGTTTGTTTAATAGTGGTTTTATGTAGGATGTGGGCACAGGTTAAAGGTGAAAGAGGATGTAGTGATATGTGGCTGGTGGGTAGGGTTGAGATTAGATGTTGAGGAAAACTTGGATTGAGATGCTATACTATGCATAAAATAAGAGTTGAACTGTATTGCAGTTTCGAGTGGTGTGTTATCAGGACAGAGGTTTGGGGTGAAATCTTGGCCATGATGTAAGATTTCTTTAATGGATGATCAAAATGTTTTATAATTGTGTTTAGTATTATTCTGAAAGTTATTATAGTATATTTATCTTAATTTATTTGTTTTTTGCATGATCGCAAAGCATTCTGAAGTTCACTAGATATTGCAGCGTTTTATATTTTTGCCATTCTTTCCAGGCTTCAAATCTATCCTGCTTAGCATTTTGCTCTTTTTGGATAGCCAAATTGCATTATCTGTTTTTAGTCCCTTCCTTCTAGGAGGTGCAAGACTATTTAGTATATTTAGAAAAAACGCTTTCAAATTCTTTTACAGGATCATCTGAGGGGATGATTTTTAGGAAGTTCCAGTAAATAGATAATAGTTTAGTAATTAACATTTCTGGGTTAAACTTGGAAAGGTTGAATGTTATTATATAAAATATGCTGTTTAACTAGATGTGTGAGACATCGGGTTATATAGATTGAGAGATGATAACTGAGAGAGCCTGCCATTGTACCTGTGCTGGAGTATGTACTAGGATCTGATACTGGGATCTAGTCCAGTAGGGACTTTATATAGGTTCATCTGTTGTGGCTTTATGACAGTGAACTAACATGGAATAATGGTCTAGGGGCTGGTGTCCTCTGACAAATACCCTGTCCTTCTCTTAGGATTGTTCCATGACCTTCTCCACCAGCAATGATGAAAATGAGTAGGAAAGCTCACTTTTACAACAATGAATGAGTTCCTGTAAGTATTCTTCAGCAAATTTGAAATTACATTTTTAAATTTGCAATATCAATAGCAGTTTCACAAGATGTGCTTTTTAAACTACTTTCTTTAAAATGTTTTTTGTATGTATCCCATTTTACTACATATTGATTGATTGATTTATTAACACTTGTTTACCAGGAAAGCCCAACTGGATAAGTTTATCCATTTTAGTGGAGGCTCAGGGACAAAAGCTCCCCAAGTTAAAAAAAAAAAAAAATACATATACAAAGGTGAAAACTGACATAATATTACAATCAACTGAAAATGCATAGATTAATACAAATATTAATAAGCACACATGTAAAATAATACACATATGCAGTCACTAAAACAAGATAAATACAATATCAGGGAGCACTGAAATGTGCTGACATGTTATAAGTGTGAGAGTTTATTCACTTGCAGATGTGGAAAAAATAAATTAAATTAGTGGATGTGAGGAGAGGAAGAGAGAGGAGAGAATAAAATATTTTTTAGAAGTAATAAGTGGAGCAGATATGGGAGGCAGGAGAAATAATCAGCAAAAGCAAGACAACGGACAGATGGGATGTATAGAATTACAAGTGTAAATGAACAAGACAACGGACAGATGGGATGAATAAAATATTTTTACAAGTGTAAAACAAGACAACGGACAGATGGGATGTATAGAGCTATTACAAGTGTAAAACAAGACAACGGACAAATGGGATGTATAGAGCTATTACAAGTGTAAAAACAAGACAACGGACAGATGGGATGTATAGAGCTATTACAAGTGTAAAAACAAGACAACGGACAGATGGGATGTATAGAGCTATTACAAGTGTAAAAACAAGACAACGGACAGATGGGATGTACAGAGCTATTACAAGTGTAAAAACAAGACAACGGACAGATGGGATGTACAGAGCTATTACAAGTGTAACAAGACAACGGACAGATGGGATGTATAGAGCTATTACAAGTGTAAAACAAGACAACGGACAGATGGGATGTATAGAGCTATTACAAGTGTAAAAACAAGACAACGGACAGATGGGATGTATAGAGCTATTACAAGTGTAAAAACAAGACAACGGACAGATGGGATGTACAGAGCTATTACAAGTGTAAAAACAAGACAACGGACAGATGGGATGTATAGAGCTATTACAAGTGTAAAAACAAGACAACGGACAGATGGGATGTATAGAGCTATTACAAGTGTAAAAACAAGACAACGGACAGATGGGATGTATAGAGCTATTACAAGTGTAAAAACAAGACAACGGACAGATGGGATGTATAGAGCTATTACAAGTGTAAAACAAGACAACGGACAGATGGGATGTACAGAGCTATTACAAGTGTAAAAACAAGACAACGGACAGATGGGATGTACAGAGCTATTACAAGTGTAAAAACAAGACAACGGACAGATGGGATGTATAGAGCTATTACAAGTGTAAAAACAAGACAACGGACAGATGGGATGTATAGAGCTATTACAAGTGTAAAAACAAGACAACGGACAGATGGGATGTATAGAGCTATTACAAGTGTAAAACAAGACAACGGACAGATGGGATGTATAGAGCTATTACAAGTGTAAAAACAAGACAACGGACAGATGGGATGTATAGAGCTATTACAAGTGTAAAAACAAGACAATGGACAGATGGGATGTATAGAGCTATTACAAGTGTAAAAACAAGACAACGGACAGATGGGATGTATAGAGCTATTACAAGTGTAAAAACAAGACAACGGACAGATGGGATGTATAGAGCTATTACAAGTGTAAAAACAAGACAACGGACAGATGGGATGTATAGAGCTATTACAAGTGTAAAAACAAGACAATGGATAGATGGGATGTATAGAGCTATTACAAGTGTAAAAACAAGACAACGGACAGATGGGATGTATAGAGCTATTACAAGTGTAAAAACAAGACAACGGACAGATGGGATGTATAGAGCTATTACAAGTGTAAAAACAAGACAACGGACAGATGGGATGTATAGAGCTATTACAAGTGTAAAAACAAGACAATGGACAGATGGGATGTATAGAGCTATTACAAGTGTAAAAACAAGACAACGGACAGATGGGATGTATAGAGCTATTACAAGTGTAAAAACAAGAAAACGGACAGATGGGATGTATAGAGCTATTACAAGAGAAGGAGCTAAAGTTTTAGCCAGGAGAGCAGCAAATGCAAAGCTAGGAGTCAAAGAGGAATTCTTTTAGTCGCAGCTTAAATAAACAAATGTCATGTATTGGCCTGATTGGTGCAAGGATCACAGACTTTTACGGCACAGCGTGAGTACCGGATTTCACTGCAGTTTTTGTAGACTCATAGATGACAAGTAGATTTTTGTCAGAATATCAAAGGTGATGGCTTGAGAGGTAGTGGTGGAGAATTGTACTTATAGCTGGCCAAGAAGTGGGATTAAGCATAATTTGGTCTTTTAAAAGAAGCTGGGTATAATTTAGTTGGTGCAATAATTCTAGCCAATGTAGAGTTTTAGTGCAGAACAGTGATGTGTTCTGTGACTTGTATGAGCTACTAATCTAGATCCCCTGTTGTAACACTATTCTAGTGTAGATCTTAGGGTGGCCAGGAGGTCAGTCAAGATGAGAGACCCAAATAATAGAGATGGGAGTAGATATTTAGTAGTAAGAGTGAGTCTGTTTGATGCAGTAATGATTTTCTGGTTCTGTGTTGCATTCTTAGTTTTTGTGAATATTTTATATTGCTCTGTGTATGGAGGTCATATTTGAGGTCACCATCTATTGTAACCCCCAACTATTTTGTATGGGTCACTACTTCAATTGGTGTACTGTTTAGGGATGTGATCTTAAAGTTATTTTTTCATGGTTAAGTGATTTGGGGAAAATAAAAGGAGTTTGGTTTTATTTGGATTAAGAAGGATTTGGTGGATACAAAGCCAGTTTTCAATACAGTTAAAGACATGTTATGTAATTCTTTTCTAAACTGTATAGATTGTCTGACAGGCAGATAAGAGTGGAATCATCTGCCTACTGTACAAGGGATGCATGTTGCACAGAAGTACGAAGATTGTTTATAAAGATAGTAAATAGAAGATGACCAAGGACAGAGCCTTGTGGTATACCTGTAATGATAGGACCAAGGACAGAGCTTTGTAGTACACCTGTAATGAGAGGACCAAGGACAGAGCTTTGTAGTACACCTGTAATGAGAGGATCAAGGACAGAGCCTTGTGGTACACTTATAATGAGAAGACCAAGGGCAGACACTTGTGGTACACCTGTAATGGGACAACCAAGGACAGAGCCTTGTGGTACACCTGTAATGAGAGGACCAAGGACAGAGCCTTGTGGTACACCTATAATGAGACGACCAAGGATGGAACCTTGTGGTACACTTGTAATGACAGGACCAAGGACAGAGCCTTGTGGTATACCTGTAATGACAGGACCAAGGACAGAGCTTTGTAGTACACCTGTAATGAGAGGACCAAGGACAGAGCCTTGTGGTATACCTGTAATGACAGGACCAAGGACAGAGTTTTATAGTACACCTGTAATGAGAGGACCAAGGACAGACTCCTGTGGTACATCTGTAATGTGAGGACCAAGGACAGAGCCTTGTGGTACACCTGTAATGAGACGACCAAGGACGGAACCTTGTGGTACACTTGTAATGACAGGACCAAGGACAGAGCCTTGTGGTATACCTGTAATGACAGGACCAAGGACAGAGCTTTGTAGTACACCTGTAATGAGAGGACCAAGGACAGAGCCTTGTGGTATACCTGTAATGACAGGACCAAGGACAGAGTTTTATAGTACACCTGTAATGAGAGGACCAAGGACAGACTCTTGTGGTACATCTGTAATGTGAGGACCAAGGACAGAGCCTTGTGGTACACCTGTAATGAGAGGATCAAAGACAGAGCCTTGTGGTACACCTGAAATGAAAGGATGAAAGACAGAGCCTTGTGGTACACCTAAAATGAGAGGACCAAGGACAGAGCCTTGTGGTACACCTGAAATGAAAGGATGAAAGACAGAGCCTTGTGGTACACCTAAAATGAGAGGACCAAGGACAGAGCCTTGTGGTACACCTGAAATGAGAGGGCCAAGGACAGAGCTTCGTGGTACACCTATAATGAGAGGACCAATGACTGACTCTTGTGGTACACCTGTAATGAGAGGACCAAGGACAGTGCCTTGTGGTGCACCTGTAATGAGAGGACCAAGGACAGAGCCTTGTGGTACACCTGTAATGAGAAGACCAAGGACAGAGCCTTGTGGTACACCTGTAATGAGTGGAACAAGGACAGAGCCTTGTGGTACACCTGTAATGAGAAGGCCAAGGACAGAGCCTTGTGGTACACCTGTAATGAGAGGACCAAGGACAGAGCCTTCTGGTACACCTGAAATGAAAGGATGAAAGACAGAGCCTTGTAGTACACCTGAAATGAGGGGACCAAGGACAGAGCCTTGTGGTACACCTGAAATGAGAGGACCGAGGACAGAGCCTTGGTACACCTGTAATGATAGGTAGGTAAGGGGATAGTATATAGTGCAGAAACTCATTTGACTGGCTGGTAGCATTCTGACCAGTAATTATTACACCAGTGAATAGTAGGTAGTGAGAGACCCATTGTGGACAGTTGTAATAGGAATTGTTATGAGACACAGTGTCTAAAGCTTTTGATAAGTCTAAGAATAAGGAAGCTATGAGTTTAGCACTATCCCTGGATTTATTTATGTTATCTGTAAACGTTAGTGGGGCAGTTGTTGTGCTATGGGCAGGTATAAAACCGTCTGAGTACTGATTAGTAATTGTTCCTTTAGGAGATGCTGGAGTAGTTGTTTGTAGACACATTTTCCCAATATATTTGAGAATGGGAGATGTCAATGAGTCTGAAATTAGATATCTTGGTAGAATGGCCACCTTTGTAGAGAGACTTCATTTAAGTCTTCCATCCATCTTTCATCCACAATATCCTCTGCAGGCTGAGGAGGATTCTGTTCCTCCTTACAGCTCTTCTTCCACCCAAATATAATGTAATAAGTACAGTGTGGTTTCTTGAGGACAGTTACGATTTTAACCAACAATTTAAAAAAAATCTTTTAGGTGAATTAAGGTGTTAAATCTATTAGGATAGTGGTGTAATATCTGGCTATGAATGCCAGAGACAAATGAAAAGCTATTTTCAGTACTTCAACAACATGAAAATGAAAATTAATTACTGCTAATGGCCTCCTGACAGCTGAGGAATTGGATTAATTTGTTTAAGCAATGTCTTTCATTACTTTTCAGTCACACAGATGTGCTGATTTTGCATATATTTTTATATTTAGGTAAAATTATACTGGTTTAAAGAAATCCAAACTAAATCAATGCAAAAATAATTAGAGCAACATGTAGAATAGTTCTGGAAACTATAAAACATTCGTATGAGACATTCATTCTGTTAAGTAACTACTATACCTCACAACTGGAAGGAGAGTAGCAAAACTAAAATGCATTAAAAATAATGCGTTTATATATTATACAAAGTTTGATCCCCTAAACCACAGTGAACAGGACCAATAGCTGGCCAATAACCCTCAACCTCAAAATAATATAAATGAGAGCAATAATTACAGTACCCCAGGAAGAAAAGAGAGAGTTAAAACAGAAACCCTGAATGACTAAGTATAGTGAGAAATAACGCTGATCATAACCTAGCAGTAATAATTGCTTAGTGCATTATACTGAGGATATGGAAATGTAATTAAATTTCATTCATGAAAAGAGTCATTAATGGCTCAAAGCTGAAAATCCTTCTTAACTGACGATAGCCAGGCTGGGCTATCCACATAAAAGTTTTATACTTCCCTTCATGGAATATTATAGATTCTTAAGTGACTGCAATTCCTCGTGTGCACACACACACACACACACACACACACACACACACACACACACACACACACACACACACACACACACACACACACACACACACACACAACTCCACACACACACAACTCCACACACACACACACACACACACACACACACACACACACACACACACACACACACACACACACACACACACACACACACACATACACACACACACACACACACACACAC